>NC_056744.1:824069781-824369781 GCF_019279795.1 Protopterus annectens
CATCTCACCCAACTGTCTCTCCAGGACCTCTGCAAAATAATGGTATGCACCTGCAAGATCACAGATGTTGTCAAGTACAGCAGAATGAGTAGCCCTCTAGAGCCTCAGACGCTGTCTGGTATAATGTTCCATGCATGTCTCTGCCTCCATAATGGCCAGAAACATGTGTCTGGTGACACCTGCTGTGGCTCTTCTGCCAGGGGCATGATGGCCTGCAGCCCACCTATGAGCACCCATGTATATCTGCCTGTGTGGTACCTCGCTGGTCATCCGGCTATGGCTGCTGTGTACAGACACTGTTGCCATAGTCACCACACTGTCCTGTCCCATGCCACCATCCGCCAACTGTCCCTCATCTATGGCCACTAGTGATGGTATGTATAGGCATTGTGACTGTGTGCGGGGATGGGGTGGATAAAAGTGGAATGTCAACCGATGTCACAGCTTCAGCCCTTGACAACCCTGCCTGTGCCTCACCATACCTATCATCATTGTCAGAGTCTGTATGGAGACTAACATCAGTTTACCTGCACGAGGGACCCTGACCCACCTTCCCAACTGTGAGGGGAAAACAAAAAACGTAATTTAAGACCTGTATGTCATTGCTTACCTCTACACACACTCACTCACACACACTCACACACACACACACACACACACACACACACACACACACACACACACACACACACACACACACACACACACACACACATAGACACACACTTACAGGTGAGGTGGCACAAAGATATTACACACACCTTTCATTACCCAGCAGTCAACATGCATGAGATATGGGACTCAACAGCATGCACTGCAGCTATACTCAATCCTTGTTACCAACATTATACATCTCTGTGATGCATTAGTTGTGTTAGTAGGTGATGCCCCTTCCCCTGGAACACACTGCACCCATGTACACAATATTGCTGTGCTCCTGTTCAGGACCCTGGCATATACTGTGCACCATACCTCATGAATGTACACACCATTGCTGAATGTGTATATGTGTGGCAGTTATGTTTGCTCTGTTGCTCGCAGCCCCTATGTGTTTGCCTGACACATACCTTGGATGATATGAGGACAGATGTTAATAGTGAATGCCTGACCTCTGATTTGCAGATCTCATCATCAGCAGTGCATGTATGAGCAATACAATCCAATTACACTGACAATCTTCAAAGCCTACTGTGGCTATGAGGACTGTGCACACCCTTATTGTCATGCCAGCCTCTTTCCTGATATGAAATAGGGCCACAATACTGCATATGTTAACATTACACACACCTGATAGGTGACATATGACTTGTGCAATCAAATGCAATATCAAACAAATGTGTTAGTTGTGCAGATGCTGATTGAGATGCATACAATATGTGGGTTGCATAAGTGTGCACACCCTTAAAGTGATGGTTTGTTGCAGCACCTGTTAAGTGAACGACAGCAGTCACTATTCCTGGAAGGGGTATACTAGCATGGCCCATCTTCACTTGCCATTATTTGGTCACTCCGCCCTACAAATGTCCCTCAACTCTGCTGGATTGCAAGGTCAGCTCATGTGCACACCATTGGAGGTTACACAGTGCCTTCAATATTACTGAGAAGAAAGGGTTATGTCTGGCACAATTCATGACCTTGACTGTGTTCAGATACAGCCATTCCTAGTGCGCTTTGGATGCATGCTTCAGTTCACTGTTGTGTTTCAGGATGACACCCCTCCCCAACCTCAGCCTTTTTGCAGATGCTTGACAACTATGGGCCACACATGAGTGTCATTTTGCAATGTTCCTAATTCAGAACACCATGTCTACCAGCCTAGTTCCTGCTAATGAACAGCAAACCTAAAGGTGTACACTGGCATCAGCAAGGTACACATGGGAATGGTGAGCCTGAGGTGGAGTGAGGTGTTGCTTGTGCACCACATGTATCTATTAATACTGTCTGTAGGTTTCAGCCATGGTCTTGGTACACCATTGCACATTGCAACACATGCCTTTGGGAGACTTGATGTTATGCATATGCTACCTGTGGAACAACTCTTCCATCTGATTACCCTAACCCATAGGCCACACTTATGCAGAGTCCAGGTGATTGTCGACACAGGTACTGCACAGGCAGTACTTGCTAGACATTTCTGCAAGTCCCTCAGTGTTGCTGCATGTTTCTGGGCACCCTCTTTGACCAGTTTGCAACATGTGTTGTTATCTGTCTTGGATGGGCATCTGTTTATTTTCTACGTTAATATTGTCTCATACTTCATAGTCACATACATGACTGTCTGCACTGTTTGCCATGGTATATGCAAGGGTGAGGTAAGGCTATGTCTCCCACTCCTGAGTGCTACCTTTTGGATACGGGATACATTCCTTGGTTTGTGAGATGTGTGCAAGCCACAGCTGCCTCTGTTGCAGGTGAGTGGACAAATGTCATGGACATACTTCTTGGACAGCAGAGCATTACTCTGTGTGATATTGAGGCCCTGCACTTGATGGAAGGTGCATATTCAAGAAGAGTGAATGCTGTCAGTACCTCAAAAGCTGCTTCCACAATATGTTATTTGGAGTGTGTGCACACATATTCTTCCAGTGTTTGTTAAGGTATGTTTTCCCCATATTTGATTCCATATTACACATTCATTGGTCATGTTAGGATCACATTACAGGTTGTAAAAGGTGTGGAATGTGGTATTGTGATATGCCATTGTGTAGATCTGTAACAGTTGTCATTGTAATAGTGGTGTATACACTGTTGTAGCCACTGTATAAGGGTAATGTTTCAGACATGTCCCTACTGTAGGCCATTTGTCCCACCATTATGTTCATCTCTGTCCACACATCTTACACTGACAGATTGGTAGGTATATTTCAGGACTTTTACATACCCTACAGATATGTCACCATGGTGACCACTGTGGTGCAGTGTAGTTAACAGCAACAATAAGTGAACATGTACAGCATGCATTATGGGTAGGTGTGTTAAATCTGTGCATGGCAAATACCATGGCCATAACATGGCCAGTGTATTAGCAAACCAGAACAAAAAACTCCATACACACCAGCTACAGGTTGCTGCCCCAGAGGTATACCAGAGGGCCCTACATAATTGTGTGAGAGATGTAATGTCAGTAGCCACACCTGTGGCATTGGTACAGTGTGAGAGGAGTATTTCAGTACATCAACATTACAAACCCACAATACTAGAGATTATGCACATCTGTTCATTACTACACTGCAGCAACAGACTATGTTATCTGACATATGCATGAAGATACTTTACAGATGAAGATGGATAAGCAACAGTGGTCTACTAATGTGCCCTGGGGCCTTACCTGCATGCTCCTCATCCATTGTGTGGGTGGCATTCACCTCCACAATGCTGTCATCAGGTTCCTGGCTTGGGTGGTGGGTGGGTGCCCCAAGGCTGGTGAGGAGCTCCTCAGCATCTGTCAGTAGGGGCTGGATGGCATGACCCCCACCTGTGGCTAACTGGTCCCTCCTAACTGCAGCAGCATGCTGATGGGCGTTGCGGATGAGATCAGTGCTACGATATCGCACCTACTCATAACTGCAGTTATGCAGGCAGACATCGTTTACCCTGTGGATGAACTCATTCCACAGGGCAGTCCTCTCCTGCAGATCATGGGCCGTATGCTCAAAGAGGGTTCTGTGGTGATGCACAAGGAAGTTTATTATCATTTCATTCTCCTATGGAGTATAAGCAGGGAGACGCTCCTGGGACATGGTACCTGGAAGACATAAACAGGAAAAAAAAAGGCCTGAGGACCTCATACTTCAAGGATATAATAGTTGTTAATTGATATCTCTCCCTCCCTCCCCACCATATCTGCAACAATGTTCTGAACACACAAATCAATGGGTATGTTTACACCAAACTTACTGTTGGGACATATATCCTATTGTGCAACAAATATTGAAATGTGTTTCTTTTCATGTTCCATGTTGAAACACTATCATTGCTGGTTACTGTTGGGACATATATCCTATTGTGCAACAAATATTGAAATGTGTTTCTATTCATGTTCCATGTTGAAACACTATCATTGCTGGCTTGTTGCTAACAATGTAACCTGCATGCCATTGTAATGGCCTCTGTTGTTCTATATATGCATGTGTTCTGTTTGCTATGCAACTGTTCCAAATCTGGTGTTTTGGGTTAATGGGAATATCTATACATGCTGTTATAACTAATCCTGGATTGTGTTGACTATTACTACCCACATATGTTCTAAAACTGCAACACAATAGCATGTTTGGGAAGGCTGTTCCCAGAAGAACCACCTCTTCCACCTCATCTGGCCATGGCACCAGACCACAGCACATCTGGGACCCACCCCGGGACCTCCTCATCTGCTGGTCCTGTACTGCCTTCAGGTGGAACCACCTCAGGGGATGGTGCTCATCCCCCCAGGAGAGGGCACAGACAGGATCCTGTCATCTGAAGTCAGGTCCAGGGTCTGGTGCATAGGGGGCTCCACAGAGACTTGGGGGATCTGCTACACGAGCTTGAGGCCCTTGTAGCCCAATTACAGGGTCAGCCTACCCCTCCTGCTCAGCCCCCAGCACAGCCACCTTCAGGGCCATGAAGGTACAGTGGTGACTGCCCGAGGGTAGGGACCTCAGTCCCAATGTTTCCATTTGGGGGCTCATGGGCTTTCAATTTCCAAACATCCCTCCCCGTTCAAGGTGTTTTTCTCACCACGTGTCATATACCACTTCTGTATGCTGTCTTGTCTGTCTTCTGACCCAACCTACCTTCCCAAATATACATACTATCCTTCCCCAACATCCCACTCTCACCTTAACACAAAAGGACAATCTGTTCCCAACAAAAATTTCTCAACATACATAACTGTCCATTTTGCACCCACTTTCAACTGCTTATAGGTGCCTTAATCACTCTGTATCCAACAGCCCTTGTTCTGAACAGCAAATAAATTATCAGCCCTTGCAAGTGTCTAACACCGGACCCTGCATACCATAGCCACATCACTTTCCCACTAAGCCATCTGAGCTGCAGATATGTGTGATGTTTTCTCAAACATACCATGCAGCACAGTCATTCAACAGTAGGGAAAATGCATTTGAACATCGGATCCACACTCTGAACCTCCTTCCTCCACAGCTGCACTGTTCTGCCTTGCTATGAAACAGAGCATCACATGTGGACACATCCTAACATTGGGGGAGATATATAGGGACAGATCATAAATATGCCTATTACAAACCTATGAAGTTTGTGCATGCTACATTTCACATTACCATGACTGTTCTGAAGGTGGTGGGGTCTGAAACTCATGTGTCTATGATGTCTTCATTACTTCCACATTCAGCTATTTACCAGACTAAATATACATGTTTGGAGGAACAGAACAAACACTATGATGGCTTAAATCTTGACATTCTGTGCAGATCTGCACAGTTGACAGGTATGGCCCACTGCCCACAGGGCCAGATGCTATGTCCGTAGCAGTTGTTCAGCAGGACATCATTACAGCAAGTCTTGATGGCACATATAAATCTTTCTCATCATCTATCCCATTATTACAGACCAAGTACTACATTCAATTACATGATGACATGTTTCATATACCTGTTTTATTATTGTGCTCTCTTCTGTGTGCCACTTGGACGTCTTCCTTGTTTGTTTTTTTTTTTGTTTTTTTTTTTTGGTAGTATTTTTGATTTTTAGTATTATTTTTGTTTTTTTTTATTCCTCTCTCTCTCTCTATCTCTCTCTCTCTCTCTCTCTCTCTACTACAGGGATCGAGCAGGTTTGAATAGGTTGCAGTATGGCTTTTGTAGGTGATGCTCATGATCAGGTGATGGCCTCTGCACCAATTGGTGTTCCTCACTTGCTAATTGCATGCAGCCAGCTGTGTAGTACTTCCAATAGCCAATGTCATAGTTGTCCCTTTACCTTTCCTGTATGGAAGACATCCTTTCTGTGTGTGGGTAGCAGTATTATAGACAGCAGGTAGCAATACCTCTTACAACAGGACTTGTGGACACAGGCCAACTACATGTTTGTATAAGGTTCCAGACCTAGGGACAGTGTGTGAGTATTGCTGTTATATGACTTGAATACTGCTAGTTTTACAGGGTTTTTGTGTACATGCTAGTTTTGCGTAGAATGCAGTCTGTCTGCATAGCTCTCAACTGTGGGCCTATCCACATGATGGCCAGAGGATTGGCTGTTATGTTTTATCAGTTCACCACACAGGTTTTGTCTCTGACATATCAATGGCATTCTCTCCTTTGATTTTTATCAGTACATGGCAACATCCATTTATGTTTCTGACTTAATATTCCTGAGTAAGGGTATATTGCAACCAGTCATGTAACACCAGCAAATTTCACAGTGTATAACAGCAATATTTCAAATATGGTCCTGTGTTTCAGTCTCTGTCCTCCACCTATAAGCCAGGCTTTGTCCAGATGTCATGTAGTAAGAGGTTGTTAGGTAATGGCCTATCATTATTTAGTGCTGGCATTCCTGCTATCATTCCAGTGATGTTGTGGACTCCCACACAAATTGTGGGGTAGGGTCCATATATATGAGAGCTACAGCTGGACAAAATGTGTGTGACCTTGTACAGTCTGGAGGTCAGTGTATGGAGAACACTGTTATATGCCCTTGTAAGACATTTTATGGGGGAGGGGTATTAAATGTTTTTAACGTAGGCTGTTACAACATGTGAGGGATATCAGTAGTATGAAACATTAAGATATATGGCTGTACATTTTCATACGTTTCACCATGGGAACAGTGGTGGGTTAGAGCTTGCTGTCTTACACACAGTTCTGTTTGTCAGTGTGTTAGTGACGTTTTAATTTATGCATTGTTATGTAACAGATACATTTACATTGTGACAACTAATATTTTCCCCCTTAGGGGTTGATTACAGAGTGTAATGGGAGGCTGCTGAACTACATCTGTAATTATAAGTGTTGATTGCTTCTTATCTTCAAGGCAAGTGTTTTTTTTTTACTGTTGTACTACTTGAAGGCCTTAGGCTGGACAGCAAAGTATGTTATCTTTTGCAGATTACTGTATCATATGTTTTGTTTGAGAGTTGTATTAATCAGTTATTATGTATTTCAGACACCTAACTGCTATAAGAAATGGCATAAGCAACTGAAATAGTACACAAATAAACATTTCTATGTATGCAGACTTGTGAGTGGTGTCATGTCCTTTGCACTGTGTGGGTACGTTTCATGCAATAATTCTCATTTGTAGGAAAGAATCAAATACTGGCCACTTTAAAATGTGGCAACTCTAGGAATAATGGCTGTTTGATATGCTGTGCACATTCTATATATACTCTTTTTATACATATCTATAATTATTTATATGTTTATATGTGTATGTATGTGTATATACATATATATATATATATATATATATATATATATATATATATATGTGTGTGTGTGTGTGTGTGTGTGTGTATGTATCGTTGGAATGTTTACTGCTTCCACATTTTTCATTCCCTATGGTAGACTGGCTGTTCTGCATATGTTAGTGAAATCATCCTCACGTTTTACATCTGAGGTGGCTTACTGTTAACTTGTTGTGGCTATATTGTGCAGGGTCCTGGGTTCAAGACTTGCAAGTGCTGGTTATTGTGTTGCAAGGCAGATCAGGTCAGCCGGGGAGGAAGGGATAATGGCAATAATTATAAGAGATACCTATTTTGGGCCCCTTCATTCCCATTAACAGTGCCTTTGGTCGTATATATACATATATATATGTATATATATATATGTCTACACACACACACACACACACACACACACACACACACATATATATATATATATATATATATATATATATATATATATATATATATATATATATATCCATGCATCTGCATATATAAATACATGTTCCCTTTTGTTCAATGACTGTGCTGCTTGATATGATTGAGAAAACATCACATTTATGTGGTACAGCTCAAATGCCTTAGTGGTAAATCATTGTGGCTATGGTGTGCAGGGTCCTGGGTTCAAGGCTTGCAAGGGCTGATTATTTTGTTGCTGGGCAGAACAAGGGCTGTTTGATACAGAGTGATTAAGGCACTTTTAAGCAGTTGTAAGCAGGTTTGCTCGTGTTTGCGTGACGGTAAGCAATGCTAACTTCCAGTTAAATAAGCGTACAGGCAGTTAGCCTGACAGTGCTTAATCTGTGTAACCATTGCTTGCCACTGCACAAACAGGCTTAAATCCACTTACTACTGCTTAAAAGAGCTTACTCCCACTTACCCCGTGCTAATTTCTTTAAAAGAAAAGACAAAAGGGTTGATAGGAAAGTGATGTAAAATGGGGCCCACAGAAGGAAAAACAATAGTGAAAATAGCTAGGGATGTGCGGGACAGGTGTAGGGAAGGTCCATAGCTATCCATTTCTTCTACAGCAACAGCTGTGCATATGTACTGAATTTGGAGGTAGGTTTGGACACTCAAACCCCTGAGAGAGGGGTAAGAACAACAATAATGTGTTGTGAAGCCAATTAGACCAGATTACATGTGTCCAGTGGACGCATGTGCAAAATGAACAGCTATGTATAGGGAACATTTTTTGGGGGGGGACAGATTGCCTTTTTTTTAAGGTGAGAGTAGGATGTTGGGGAAGGATAGTAGATATATATTTGGGGAGGTAGGTCGGGTAGGAAGACAGACAAGACAGCATACAGGGGCAATATATGACACACGTGGGGGGTAAACACCTTGGATGGGGAGCCCACAAATGGAAACAGTGGGACTGAAGTCCCCACACATGGGCAGTCACCACTGCACCGTCACGGCCCCAAAGGTGGCTGTACTGGGGGCTGAGCAGGAGAGGAAGGCTGACCCTCTAAATGCACCATGTGGCCCTTAAGCTGGTGTAGCAGACCTCCAAACTCCCTTTGGAGCTCGGTACACACCAATCCCCGGATCTGACTTTGGGTGACAGGATCCTGTCCCCTCCCACTCCCGGGGGGGGTGAGCCCCATCCCCTGAGGTGGTTCCACCCGAAGGTGGTGCAGGCCCAGCAGACGAAGAAGTCCCAGGCCTGCACCACCTTTGGGTGGTGCAGGCCCAGCAGACAAGGAAGTCCCGGGGTGGGTCCCAGGCATGTTGTGGCCTGGTGCCATGGCCAGATGAGGTGGGAGAGGTAGGTCCACTGGGACCGGCCTTCGCATGCATGCTATAGTGTTGCAGTTTTAAAACATATGTGGGTTAGTAATAGTCAATACAATCCAGGATTAGTTATAACAGCATGCATAGATAATCCCATTAACCCAAAACACCAGATTTGGAACAGTTGCATAGCAAACAGAACACATGCATGTATGGAACCACAGTGGCCATTACAATAGCATGCAGGTTACATTGATAGCAACAGGCCACAAATGATAGTATTTAAACATGGAACTTTAATAGAAACATATTTCAATATTTATTGAACAATAGGGCATATGTCCCAACAGTAGGTTTGGTGTAAACATACCCACTTATTTGTGTATTTAGATTATTGTTGCAAATATGGTGGGGTGGGGGAGAGAGATGTCAATTAACAACTTATATATCCTTGTAGTACTCACAACTTTAATGATCATTGCTTTAATCATTAAGGTACAGGTATTATTACAATACCCTATGGCCTTGGTTTGGGCAGTTGTATGTTTGTACACCATGTATACTTCAACTGTCTTATAGCTAAATTCTTACATCTCTTACCTGGTAGACCTATGGAGAGAATGTTTGTTAATACTACCTGACTGTTTCTACACATATTCTCAGATGCAAAGTTAATATTATGCACATAGCTCTCAATCTCTTAATGCACACACTCTGGGCAAAGCTTGACAACATGGCGGTACAAATAGGGACATGTTTTGAATATTGCTATCATAAACTTGGAGAGTTGCATGAGTGACAGGGTTTGTTGTAATATGCATTTTCTGAAGGTTCTGAGGTCTGAAAATCAAATGTTATGTCATTATTTTGTGACTACAATTCTGAGATCATCCCACTGATTTGCCAGGGGGACAGAGGAACAGGCAAAATATATGGGCCATTTATCTGGACATTCTGAAAAATCTGCACAGTTGAGACGTATGATTATGCATACAGCTTACTACCACTCCCAGGATTCGAACCATGGCTGTGTCTGCTAAAAAAACAACAATTTATGTCACAGTAGAGTGTGCTTTTTGGATATTGCCGTCTATCTCTTAAGTGTTTTCTTTCTAAGTCTCTCTTGGTTATACAATCTGATCTTGAACTTACAACAGTTTTATACAGACATTCCTAGACATTTTTTATGTAGCACAGTGTGGGTAACAGTGGTTAACACAAGATTACTTTTCATAGAATGCAACAATAAATGCCATACAATACCTGAGTAAACACAACTAGTCCAGGATTTAGAGCTTTATTACCAAGCAGTTACAGTTTTATTTAAATATGACCTATATGGAACTATTACTGTCATATTGTCTGGTTTATTCAGTATAACCCATACAACAGTTTTTATACTGCCAGGTGACTTTCTGCTACTTTATATTTATTTGATATGACTTCTACAAGCAGGATTGTTACTCACCAGCCTCATGACGCAGCCTTTGCAGCCTACTTGCATGGGCTTCCTGATTCACAGCCCGCTCAGCTGAAGCTGTAAAGGAAATAGAGACATATTTAGGCATACCTATCTGTCACATGCACATGCTGGACTTTAGTAAACAGTAATGGTATGACTACTTACACACTGCTGGGACATCACCCCTCTGCCTTGCTTCTTGGAACCATTCATCCAAGAACTCCCTCTTTCTCCGTTTCAAGTCGACATAGTGGTGCCTGACCTGCTCACCAGTCTGAGGGATACCAGCGGCACTGGTGAGATCACAGGTGAGATGGTCTCAGGCTTCTGCTTTATATTGGGAGCCCTGGTACTGGCCCTACAGCAGTCTCTCATCATGTTTTTTACCAGGAGTCCTACCATGACCTTGGACTTCTGTATGCCCCAGTGCTGCACCCGGAAGCACAATCCCTCTCCATCTCTTGCTATCCTGCCTACAGTGGGAAGCTGCAACCAGTTATGAGCTGTATTCCCACCTGTGGGGTTTAAATACATCCGATTTCCTGCCCTTTGCCGTGATTGGACAGTTTTGAATATGCTTAGCTAAGCTAAGCTACGGGCAAACCTGCTTAGCTAAAGTTGGCATTGCTTAAAGGGACAGGTTCAGCACTGCTTATCAATGGGCAAATCCACTTAGCTGGGCTACTCATTGCTTAGCAGTCATATTTACACAATGGTTACACCTGGTAAGCAGAGCTATGCAATGCTTAGCATTGCATATTTTTCATTTTATAGACTGTCTGCCGTATGGCATTGATTCATCATTCATTACATATTATAAATTTGCTTACTGTCCCTGACATCCCCCAATGTGCTTTCATTACATTTATTCATGTGTGACTGTACTGTATGGGGCACTTGTATATATATGGGGATGTCACAATTTTATTAAACTGACACCTCACATCTGGACCTAATGCAGTACTCCAGTTAACAAATATATGTTATTTAGTAGGTAATACTAAAAAAAATGTTTATGTACTGCTTTCACATGTAAAATGCTAATTGGTTATAGTGGGCAACAAACCGGGAATGGCTGCTCGCAAAGTGAATGCTCTAACCACTACACTATTGTAATACTTCTTATGTTGGATGTCTCTTGCTATTTAACTTCTTGTGCTGTTTAAGCTGGACTAAGTGTAGCTAAGTAACGGGCACACCAGCGCAGCTATGCTTAAACGTTATTGCATTTATATAAAAAAACAGTTTTTGTTGTGTTATTTTATCTATACCCTTCAGAATATCACTGCTAATGCTGAAACTGTTATGTTATCAACTTTCTGCTTTGTGGGACAATTGTCCCTTTTGGCTTTGTCCACATTTCTTACTCTGATGGGTTGGGAGGTGTGCACTATGTGCTTATGCTACCTGTGATATGCTAATATCTTTTGGCTTGGTAGCACACCTCTCAACCTCTTAAGAAAATATCTGGAGAAAGCCTAAAATGATGGGGGGACAAATAGGGGCAGATTTTAAATATTGCTCTTACAAATGTAAAAGTTGATAGAATAATAGGTTTTACATTAGCATGAATTTTCTGAAGGATGTGTGGAGTCTTAAACTCAAATGTTTTGTCATTATTTAATGACTTCAATCCTCAGCTATTTGCCAGAAAGGTACAGAGTTTAGGGGGAACACACCAAAAATTTGAGGCAAAAATCTAGGCATTCTGCATAAATCTGTACAGTTAAGAGGTATGCTTGTTAGAGATGATTGTCCCTTATGCCTTTGACCACAGATTTGTTTTCCTGATGGGTTGGGGGTGTTACGAGTATTCTTGCTCATTTTTAATTGCCGAAAGGCAATTCTGGAGTGCAGGGGGCATGTGTATTGTGAGAGTTCTGCTCTCAGACATGCCCCTGCAATTGTACACAAAACCATGTTTGTTTTAGAGCATGGCAGCACGCCTTCATAAATATGCATGGCACGCTGACATGCTGAACAGGAATGGTCCCTGCTATGTAGGAATAGCTTATTCCTGCATGGCTGCTTGCTGAATCCTGGGGATTGTCTTCATCTGTGTTTTGTACTGACAAAGAAGCAGTACAAAAAGAGAGTGGTGCCCAGCAGAGGAGGATTAAATATCTGGATGCTTTTGTTATAAAAAATTCTGACAGATTGGTCACCTATTAGTATCCTTGTAACCTTCAATGTTGTGTCTGTTCTTATTTATCAGTCAGGATTTTGAATTTGAATTACATTTACAAGTGCATCATTACATGATTACCCAGTACTCTTAACCCATGTGGGCATTAAGGTCAAGATCCGTAGACAAGTTATAAAGTATACATTGTGCATTTATGCTAAACTGGCCACACAGAGACAAGATCACACTAGTAGCAATTCACAGTCCCTTGTTCACTACAGTGCAGTGAGCCCAAATGTACTATCAAAGATATGTGCAAAAGGCTGCCTAGTGACAAGCAAATGAAATGGGCCAGGAAAATTAAGCTCTAGTGATAATAAAATGAATGCAAGTTGCATATAGTTGTGATTGGTAGTCAATTATAGAGGAATTTGTGCTGCTCTGTACATCTGACTATTAATGGGCAAACAGTACCGTACAATTTCATCACTGCACATGGTAAAGATGCTTGGAGTTGTATCATGCATTGTGCATTAGCATTGTGTAATCCTTAGAATATCCATTTCCCACTGCTATGCTGAAGGTGCCATCTAGCACCAATGTAAATGGTACTGTCAGGGTGGGACGTAATGTAATTTAAAAATATTTTTTTAGCACACCACTGCCTGTCAGACATTATCTCTCTGCAATCTGTTAGTTCACTCATACCTTATATGGTGAGAGACATTCCTGTCTCACTTATTCCCCATCAAGTTAGAGACAGTTGCAGAGCCATCATTTGAACAGCCATGGGAACATTTTTCTTGAGCAGCTCTAACCCTGGCCTGGTGGTGATGGAGGCTTCCACATCACAGTGTAGGAGCCGTCTATACCCCAAAACAGAAGCATGCTTGCTCCTTGACATGCTTCTGTCACACCTGTCATTACTAGCTTGGGCACATCCCCTACTTCACACAGCCTGTTCTCAGGAAAACTAGCCTACTCCACTCCCCTGGAGTGCAAGGATACCACAAGGCAAGGGGGCACCACAACCCTTCCTTCCTCCCAGGTACAATAGCTGATGTAAGCCATGCCTCTCTCACCCACCACACCCTGCTCTCCCAGCAAAACAAACTGCTAATCAGTCCTGAGTCATTTTGGTCATAGTCAAGGTTTTATCCCTCTGTGCCACAGGGATGTGATCATATTTTCACTGATTAAAATATTATTTATCACATTAGAGCCAGTGAGGACACTGTATAGGTCTTGGTTGATGTGTCATCTAGAAACTGAATCAATGCAAATGTGTGGCTTTCTTATACCTTTCCATATCAAGGTATGTATAGCTGTTTTTATAATGGTTACAGGGACCTTTCAGAGACCAAAAGAAACACATTGTGTATTTCACAGGCTGCTACCTCTAAAATATTCAATAAGGCCTTCAGTATAATGCTTCTACATGTGGATGATCATACATAGTTTCTCAGCACACCACAGCTGAGTATTAGTATTAACACCATGCATGCCTTCTACAACATCCGCCACCTCCATATGGCATTGTTGTCACAGGTTGTGCACTTGTGGAAATAATGATCCCACCTTGTCCACAATCACAAAGGTCTGCGATCAGAAAGGGCTACCATTCCATGAAGTGTCAGACAGTGTTTGATGAATTGCAGTAATAACCAAGTCTCTGGAAAGTACTAAGCAGGTCACATGATTCACATATCTGGCACACAACTCACCTATATCACCTCATTATTCATAATGAAATTCCAAAGGGCAATCTAGTTGGCAAGTACAGGTATTGTGGCTAATATTATTGTATACTCTGTCCAAATGACTCCCCCCCAACATGCTCATACACTTTTTCAAGATGGCTCTGAATACCTGCTGAAGCCTTGGCTTATGACACCCATATAGAATATGTCTGCATTCCATTATAACACCAGACATGTACAAACCTAAAACATCATAGATTGGGTATTTGGTCTGGGTAAGGCCAGTTCTACTGCCTTGATATGAGTATGGACCACTTCAGTATATATTCATAGATGATTACTAGGCTAACAGCCCTAGGAGGCCTTTTTAAGCTTAGTCAAGTTTTCCAGTTTATAAATGACAGGATAAATTACCCAGGGGCTTCTTGTTGGGTTATGTGCCTCAGTTCAACATAGGCATAAGCGCAAGTCCAGGAGTAAATTCTCAGATCCCCGTCCATTGGTCCAGGTTGCATTTGAAAAGGGTAAGGATGAACTCTGCTTCACATAGATGGGAAGCCAATTCCAGAGTAAAAGTAGTCTCTGAGACTTGTACCTGTCTCTCCAACAAAATCTATTTATGCTGCAAATAAGGTTGGCTCTACTGATTGGGCATTTCTAATGCTGTTAGACTTGCAGATGTGCATCAAGTTCATTAGTTGTGGATCAGATGATGCTTTGTAAGCCAGCACAGATCATCTCTCAGTAGTCTATAGGAGACAGAATATAAAGATAATTCATTGAGGTGGTCTACATAGTACATGCAGATAACCCTTGGTATTCTTTTTGTGAGGAACCTCTGTGGATATTCTAGTTGTTGCATATGCCTAGTCAGGTACATACCAAAGGGAGAACTGTACTTAGTGACTGGCTGAGTAAGGCGAGACAACAACATCCTTATACCTGACTGACACACCCTTACTTACAACTTGTGCAACATAGAATAAGTTCCTTACAACAGTACATGCATGACGGTCAACGGCCAAGTCACTGTCCACATATGTTCCCAAGTCCCTGGCCAAGTCACTGTCCACATATGTTCCTAGGTCTCTGGGGTTGCCAACTACCCAAAGGATACTATTATACATTTTTTGACATTCAATTTTATTTTAGGCCATGGCTGGTACAAATACTTAGTTCTCTTTGAATATATTAGAGTCTTTTGGGGAATTCTATGATTGCGACAAGATTCTAGTCATCCAAAAACTTGGGCAATCAAAGGCCTTTGACATTAGCTTTGAATTCTAAAAAGTAGATGCCAAAAAGGAGACATCCCCAACACTGAGACCTAAGGGACTCTATTTGTAAATGACTTTTTTGTAGAGGTAGAGTCTCTTATCCTGACTTCCTCTATCTTAGCTGTGAACCAGTTAACTCTCCAGTGGGTGAGATAGGGGTTTACCTCTAATTTTGTAAGTTCGCTCACAATGTTTGAATAGAGAATAGTGTCAAACACTTTGGCCATGTCAAGATAGACATTATGTGGCATTTTGTTCTCATCCACTGCTTTAGTGACTTTCTCGAAAATGTCCACTAGGTTGAGTAGGCATAATCTGCCTTTGATGAAGCCAAACTGTGTTGGATCCAATGTCTTAAGGTTTCTTATGTCTTTATACCATGATAATTCTTCCATGGCTTTACATATGAGATTAGCCAGACTTATGGGACTGTAGTCAGCAGGGGTCAATAGATAGCCTGCTTTTGTGCAGAGGGATAACAGTTGCATTCCTCCATTCATCAGTCACAAAGCCTGTCCGGAGGCCAAGGTTGAACAGTGAT
Organism: Protopterus annectens; assembly: GCF_019279795.1. Taxonomy (NCBI): domain Eukaryota; kingdom Metazoa; phylum Chordata; order Ceratodontiformes; family Protopteridae; genus Protopterus; species Protopterus annectens. The sequence goes on from NC_056744.1 coordinate 824,086,032, forward strand.
TTTAGAGGGCTCAATAGGTTATGTTTCATGCTATTCAGAAGGCATCCTCAGATATTATCTGGACCCACAGATGCAGTATTTTTTGCCTTGCAGAGAACAACTATAGCTGGGGGTATGACTGAGGGTATGTCTTGAAAGGTGTCGGGGAAAAGCAATGTGAAACTGGAGCTAAACTTAGCTGCCAGTAGGTTTTCTATATCCTCCACCTCCATTAAGGTGGTTCCATTTAAAATTGGTTCAGCACACTATTGTGTTAATTACCTTTGTTGTTGTAGACATAGCTGAAGAAGGCCTTGTAATTGTTCTCCAAGGCTATGTTTACGTCACAGCTGGCTTTGGTGGACTTTACTCATGAGTTGCTTATTTAGTTTGATGAGGGGTTTCTTTCCCTGCTGGCATTGCACTTCCTAGTTTTGGCCATGCTTTTCTTCCTTTTGTAATAAAACTTGATGTTGGCATTCCGCTAGGGTATTTTGTTATTTGAGATACCCCTGTGCTTATTTTGGGTGGGTACAGCTGCCTCAGTGCATTGGTTTACATGATGGCATGGGATCTCTGTGAACAATTCCATATAGCAGCAATTTCCATGGTTTGTGGGACTTGAAATTTTGCCAATATAAAGATTTGCTGTGGAATAATTCCTAAATGTCCAATGGTTAGATGGGGTTACAGGTTTGAGTTTAATTTCAAAGGAAACAGATTTATGATAGAACCTGTCAAGCAGGGGTATTACACATGGGTGGGTGCAAAGATCCCCCATGTCTGTGAGGATCAGATTGAAGATGCTGGTGCCCCTAGTGAGTGTATACACTACCTGCCCCAGAGAATTTATGTTGACAACGTCCAGGAATCTGTGGGCATGCATATTGAAAGTTTTGCACAGTTCCCGATTTATAGAGTGTCATTTGAAGTCACCCCAGATTATAGTGTTATGTTCAGTGCAGAGCAACTCCCATTCATTTAGGTTCCCGTTCACCACCCTCCTCCAACCCCAGCCCCTCCCACCCCAGCCTCCACCCCAATCACCTACCCCCATCCACACCCTTCTGCCTTACTCCCATTCCCACAAGCACTATAAAAAGACTCCTCCTCAAACTCAAACCTTGTTGCAATGCACCTGACAATCTTCCACCTACCTTCCTCAAACTATCTGCACACAGCATCGCCTATCCCATCTCCATTCTTATAAATAGATCCATACAAGAATCATACATCCCTTCCATCTGGCGTCATGCCTACATCATTCCCCTACACAAAGGTGACAAGAATACTGACACTGCCAACTTCAGGCCAATTGCCATCCTTTTCCCTCTGTCTAAAATTCTAGTGAAAACCATACAAGTGCAACTAATGACACACCTAACCCAAAATAATCTCCTCTCCCCTACCCAACACGGTTTCTGCCCTGGCCACTCCACCATGACTGCCCTTCTTTCCTTTCTGGAAACCATCAATATTGAATGAGACTCAGACAGATTTGTATCTATGCTATTCCTAGATTTGTCAAAAGCCTTTGACACCATCTCCCACACCCTACTCATATCCCAATTTTCCACCCAACATCTCTCTCCCTCCACCATAGCCTGGTTTTCCAGCTACCTGTCCAACTACCAACAAGCTGTCCAATGGAAAACTCCAACCTCCTCCCTACACCCACAGGTGTCCCTCAAGGTTCCATTCTTGGCCCTCTACTCTTTAACCTGTTTATTAACAACTTTCACCACTTCATCCCAGAGTCATCTGTCATCCAATATGCAGACGACTTGATTATCATCTGCTTAGCCTTCTCACCCTCCCAGGTCCTTGCAAAATCCCAATTAGCCTTCTCCACAACTTGGATGCAGTCCAACCACTTAGCTCCAAATGCAAATAAAACCAAACTAATGATCTTTTCCCCTACCAAAAACTATATTATTGACAAAACCTCATTCACTGTACAGAGCGAGAACAACACCCCCCCCTTTAAATCATTCCCACCACCAAGCTTCTTGGCATCATCATTGATGATGAACTAAAATTTGATATCCACATCCACTCTGCAATCAAAAAAAACACCAAAAGATAGGACTCCTCTACAGACACAACTGCTTCCTTAGTCTATCTATCTGTCAAACCCCAGCATCCACCTTCCTGCTCCCCTCCCTGATGTATGGTGCCCCTCTGTTCACAAATGTCCACCTCGGCTTATGATCCAAACTTGAATCCTGCTACCACAAGATCTGCAAATTTGCAACCAATTCAAAAAACTCATCTTACCACTGCCACTCCCTCCTCAACCTCTGTTGGCTTGAACTCCACAACTACCTCAGTTACCTACAACTCACCATTTCCCACAGGTTCATCTTTAAACCCACAAACTGCCCATCTCTCACTACATCCTTAAAACCCTATATACCCAACCGCCAACTCAGATCCACAAACTAAAATCTCCTTCAGGTCCACAAACCAGCATGACCTCCTGGCCCCCTACTACTGTCCTACTCCTTAGCCAAGCACTGGACCCCCCCCCCCACCTTCGCAACCTTCCAAACCATACCAATTTCAAATCTCAGCTATTCTCTCATCTATCAGCCAAATGGGAATGCCCATGTCATGCTCCAACATAAACCCCTCTCCACCTCATCTCTTTCTACCCTGCACTGAAATCATTACCATTTACCAATTCTATTGCTTCATCTCAACCTAAAACAGTCTCACCCTACCAGGGACTGATTTTCTCTCTGCTATCTAATGTACTATACTTTCCATAATCCAATTTTCTGGTACTCTCTCAATGCAAAATGGTCCACCTAACCTGCAAAGGGCTAGTAGCTACTTGTTTAATATTTACTTACAAAGAGGTTATTTGATAAAATTGTCTTTTTCTGCAAATGTTCAGTTTACCCAACCTCCAAAAGGGCTAGTAACCTTCTGTTTAAATGTTAACTCACTAAAAGCTTATTACATAATGTATTATATTTCTGTAAATATTTTAATTGTTCTGTACAAGTCTTTGTTATTCTTTTGTAACATGTAATATGTAACTTGCAATATTAAGAGCTTTTCTCCCTGGGCCTCCACTGAAAACGGGCTCTTTATGGCCCAGTGGACTTCCCTGGTTATCAAACTTAAATAAATAAATAATAATAAATAATGTGGTATGGGTATCCCAGATCATAAAAGGGGAGCTATAGCTTGCAATGAAGTAGTATAGGACTTTACTTATAGTGAGTTGGATATAGAGAATTTTAAGTGTGTCATACTGCTTGACCAGTCTGGAGATGAGACTTTTCTTTTATGAATATTGAGACACCTCCAACTTTTGTTCCTTCCTCTGCAGTAGCTGTTCTAAATGTGTGGAAGGCATTATAGCCTTGCACTGCCAGAATGATTTCCATGACTTTAAACCACGTCTCCCTAACTACAGAGATATCTACATTCTCCAGGTTAAGGAGAGTATGCAGGGAGTGGAGATTTTTGTTCAGACTCCTGCCAATGAGCAGTAATACCTTTAGATTATCCTGGGTTGGTGTTGTTATCCCGGAAGATTTATAAGGTTTGCATTGCCAAAAAAGGCACTAAAGGGGTAGATAAATTTTTAGCCAATATTTGAAAGCCTAAAAGGGACAGGTGCAGACCATGTCTAGTGAAGTGGTTTGTCAACCTTATCCTCACAAGTTGACAAATATTGTACCCCCTTTAAATGGCATTAAAATTTTAGCTGAACTACAAAATGAACTGACACCTCACCTAAGTGTCATGTTTAATCATACCCTCACCTCAGGCTCCATGCCCACTGAGTGGCGCACAGCTACAGTTATCCCACTCCACAAGGAGGATCCATCTTGGATCCCAGGAACTACTGCCCCATCAGTCTGACAAGCCTGATCTGCAAGGCCATGGAACGTATTATCATGGAACTTATAAACAGACATTGGCAACCTTAAAACACTGGATCCCCACTCAGTTTGGGTTCGTGAAGGGCTGATCTTGTCTCCTGAAACTTATTGACTTCTTTGAATCAGTCTCCAGAGCCGTGCATGAGGGTAAGGCAGTCCACACAGCCTAGCTGGACCTCGCCAAGGCCTTTGACACCACCCCCCACTCTGGAATCATAGATAAACTTACTAAGCTGGGCATTAATCCCTACATCACTCGATGAGTTGCCAACTGGCTTACTGACAGAACCCACACTGTAAAAGTAGCTGACGCCATATCCATCTCCAGACAAGTGACAAGGGGAGTACCTCAGGGTTCAGTCCTGTGACCTCTCTTGTTTGGCATCTACTTCTCTGAAGTACGGGCCAACACTAAGGGACTCTGGCTACCAAAGTTTGTAGATGACTGCAAACTGGGAGCCATTATTGAATCCCCAAATGATGTGGATACTCTACAAAAGGGACTTACAGAAACAGATGCTTGGTGCCAGAGCCATGGGCTCAAGCTCAATGCCAAGAAATGTATAGTTATCCCCTTTGGGGGAAAAAACATGTACCTGTGAATTATCCCGTAGGTGGCAGCACACTAAACACCGAATGTGTGATAAGAGACTTAGGGACACAGGTGGACAGTGGTCTCACCTTCAATAACCACATCGCCACAACAGTCAGGAAATCCTTCTATGTGGCACACCTCATCACTAAGGGCTTTTCATCTGGAAAAAAGGAGGTAATTGTCCCACTGTACTCATCCCTCATTAGACCCATTATAGAATACAACGCCTCATTTGGTATGTACCTCTCAAGACATCTGCAACAACTGGAAAGGCCGCAGAAATACCTCACTAAAGGAATCACAGGTCTAAAGCAGATGCCCTATGCTGACTGCCTTAATAAACTCAAGCTATACTCTGTCGCATATCATCTACTCCGAGGCGATCTCTGCTTAACATACAAGGCCATGTCAAACTCAGAGCTGTTGGACATGCTACACTTAAAGAAATCCCAATCCCTCAGAGCCACACGCTCCAGGGATCTAAATCTTGTCATCACAATAAACAAAACATGCTGGAGGGATAGGTTCCTGACCCAGAGACTCCCCAGACTCTGGAATAGACTGCCCATACATGTCAAGCAGAGCGCCTCTTTGGCCCTTTTCAAAAGGAACCTTGATTATTGTATGGGAGAAAGGAAATTCACCCTGGGGATCATATCAGTCGCCCTGCTAGACAGGGGTCCAAGGAAGTAAATAGTATGGGAAGAAATAGCCAGGGAATTGTTATGGCTAGGCTTGTATAGGCCCTAGGGTTGATAGCCTAGTACCAATCTATGAACCTATGAACCTATAAGCCAATTGCTAAAGTTAATTAGTCTCTGCTCATATTGCAGCATCATGCTCAGAGACAGTTGAATGCTGCTCAGTATTAGGTTTATACCAACCTGGGACACATAGCCCAAGAACCTCATCATGTCTGTGTCCATATAATCCAGAAAGGTATGTCTCAGGCCACTTACACCCTCATGTGCAATGACAGAGGCATACTGGTACTCGTGGTTCAGTGACCTGAGTCACTACATGATGTGGTGGATCTTGTCCGTGATAGGCAGCTGACTGTGATTGGAACATCTTTGTGTCTCATGGTTTAAGCAACTATGATAAGAACATTTGTTTGTGTGATGGTTTACCTTACAGGCCTAAGAACTGAAATACCATGAGTAAAATCCAAATTACTTAATAAAAATGTTTTGTGGTGGATGTTGCTTTGGTATAATGTTTGTGAAATTGCCAAGGATCCTTACTGTTATAGCTCCATCTAGCACACCTTTAAGGTTTAGGTTGATTACTTTTAAGATCCTCAGCACTAGAGTGTAGGTCTAACTCTTCTAAATTCAAATCACTAAAATGGCGTCCAAAGTGCAGGAATGTAGGAATTACAAAAATAAAATACCAGCAAAACTTTAAAATAAATCCAAAAGTACAGAAACCCTGCAATTAATTTAGTGAAATTACACCAGCACATTAAAATATAAAAAAGTACAGAAACTCGGTAAATAATGCAGAAATATAACAACAGCACTTTGAAACAACAAGAAAAAGTGCAATTCAGTAATGTGGAGTACTAATCTTGCGTGGCTGGAAATGGACTGAAATCTTCACAACAGTGAGTATATTTTATTAGTATATCACATATTCCATAACATGATGATGAAGAGACAGGCTGGGCTGTCCCAGAACACTGGTATGCTCAGAAATATATACACATGACCAGGAGGCATAGCAAAAGCATCATCCAATGAGAGTGTGGTAAAACAGCAGCAGCAACTTTCAGCCACTCAACCCTAGACAATGATGTGCACAGTACACAGAAGTGAAGGTGACTTAGTGATGTCTAGTTCAGTTTTATGGCCTTTGTCAGCTGTGTCACACAGATGAAATGAATGGTTGAGCCATACTGTAAATCAGACATTCCCATATTTACTTCACAGCAGGGATATTGGTGTGAGTCACAATTGTCACCATAATCACAGGTGGCAAGCGACACAATTACACAAATATCTGTACATAAACTGGGTAGGGGCATATCACAGGAGTCAGGCACAAAGATCTCAGTATGATGGGCACTCTCTGCCATAGACCATTTCTTCTGAGATGAGGTGGGGGTCCCACTATGCAACCATGCCCTGATGCAGAGACAGGAGTCTCAAAGTAATTGGGACTCTGTGTCATGGGCAATTTCCTCCTGTAATGTGGTTGGGGTTCCACTACATGACCATTGCCCATGGCCACTACACTGGATTGTTGCAGTAGGACTTGGTGTCCTCCACCGAGAGGGATGGTCAGTAACTACAAGGTTGTGACATGACTGAGGTCTTTTTATGAGGTGTCCTACCTTAGGTGTTGTGGCTGCCTTTATCAAAGGATGGAATAGTGTTGTACATGTACAGATGTAGATGACACATGTGTACCCATGATGGCTCATCTATATGACTACCTCCGTTATACACCCTACTCTGACCATAGACACCATTGCCAGTGTGAGTGCTGATGGTGGCACTGGCCATGTTCTAGATGGAAGTGCACATGAAATCAGTGCGTGCATCCACAAACCTCATAAGAACGATCATTACTTTTCTCCTAGCCTCAGTGTCCTTGTGAATACAGCACAACACATCAGTCTTGTCCATGCTGGAATGAAATGACACAGGTTATGCCTGAAGGATGCTGCATCACACCTGCTGATTGATCATTGGTGTTGCCCACATATCAGGGACCAACTGTGACATGTGGCAGCATCAGTCACCCATTGAAGGCTGTGAAATGTTTGGTATACCCATATTAGATGCAGTGCAATCATCTGTGGCTGCAGCTGCCGAGGGACAATCACTGGTAATTGGATCCATGGGGGGATCCTCTCCCTACTGTTGATAATGAGCACTCACTATCACCAGTAAGAGAAAGTGACTGTATAGCCTTATGTCCATCAAAGGATGAAGCTGTAATTTCAGTCTGTATCATAGATGGATCTCTACCGAGGCTAGAGACAGGTAGTGCCACTGTGTCATTACACTGTGATGAAGGTATGTATCAGTTGTCATCATCAGCTCCTGTGCAAGTGCCAACATCAGCATGTTGTCATGCTCCAACCTCAAAAGGTGCATTACAGCAGTGGCCTACCATGTAAATACATAGCAAAAGACACAGTGTAGTGAATATGGGTACCTTTGCCAAACATCACCTCTGTGGCATGAATGCTAAGGGTGCCCTTGCAGGATGTAGCATACTGTTACATCTTTCGTCTGCTGTTATCCTAATGCGGCTGGATTTCTGACAAACATATAAGAAAACATAGCCTACATTTGCTATGGCCAACGTACAGCCTCTGTGCACTGTTAATGTACAGAAAAATTAAGAGAAATTTGTATTAACCTGATGCATCATCCACCAAGACACATTGGGGATGGGCCAGATCAATATGCGACTTGCTGTGAAGTATCAGTTATAGTAATCACTCTGGCAAACTGCTTCAGTAACTGGTACAGTTAGCCTGATTTCTTAAACTAGTACTTCCTGAATGTGCAATAGTCAGTAGTGAGTCACCACTTTATACATGTGCAATATAAACATCAGAATATATCATACTACAACTGATGAAGTGCAATAGTCTAAGCAATCAAAATGTGAAGTCATAGTCTTGCAATACCTACTAGTATAATATTATTTAATGTCTTCCTGTCCAATTGTGGTAATTTATTGTGTTGTTAATATTTTAATTATTACTGAATGTGCATTAGCCTCACTGTCATTCAAACTGTGTCTTCATTGTTATGTCTTGCACGGGAACCAAAGCAATTGTAATTTCATTCAGCTTGCACTGATGTGTATATCTGATCGAAAATAAAGTTTACTTTGACTTTATGTTGACTTTAAATCCTTCTGGGAAGAGGCCAGAACTATTGTTAACCTTCCAGCATAATAAAAAATCTGCTTCTGTCATTCTGCTGCTCCTAGGTGTCTATCGCCACTGTGGGTAACCTCTCAACTGCAATGGAATGTGTTTTGCCTTGACTCAGCACAGTATTCTGGTAATGTGCTTAAAATACTACTGTAATGTGTAATTGCTTCCCCTTATAGCATTATGTCAAGGACCACTGTTTTTTACACCTGTTCAAATAAAGGTTGGTGAGCTCCCCATCTACATAACACATATCATCCACATGCATTAAGTGTTTGCAGCATGGCATATTGATAGGCCATCTGAAGAGGTACACTACTATGAAAGCATTTGTCTAGCCTCTGATGTCCAACTTATTCTCCAGACATGCAGACACCTGTGAAAGAGAACTATACACCATCTGCTACTGGAGCTGGAAGGATGCTGGCTACAGACAAACGGGTAATCTAGTTCCACCATACTATAATTATGGATACAGCTGTGGAGGTATGCAATTTGACAGCAGAGACAGGCATGAGAGTACATGCAGCAGATGTGCTAGCAAACAGGTGTATATAGGGTAAGTCTTTTATCCCTGATACCAACATCTGTGGTCACCTGGTAATGGCCAGTAACATAGCTTTATCCTAGTACAGTGAAGAGAAATACATGCGTGCAGACATTGGCTGATTTACTCACCACCATAGGCCAACATATTAATTAGAGAGGCCATAACATTACTGTTATTCTAATACTGTGGGATGTGTTGCCAGAATTCTAGCTAGATAATCTGGTGTCTTCTGCAGTCCCCCAGACTAATGCTCCCATAATTTTGAGTTCATGAAAAAAAAGTTGAAAAAAAAAAACTCTCTCCTGCTCTAAATTTAGTACACATGGAGAGCTTCAGCACTTCAGCCCTAACCACAAATGCAGTATAGGCATTCATTTCAGAAGCCACAATATCCTCCCATCTTCAGTAATTAATTCTGATTGTGTACAACAACTATATCAACACCTGCTGATCACACTCACAAACATCTTGCACCCGAGCATCAGACCCTATTCCCCCAACCTAGGTACTGCTTTGCTTGTTGTCACTACAATGTACAAGCTTGGTACACATGCAGACACACACATATTCCTTTTGCAAGCCTTTTGAAATGGAAAATCCATTGTGAGGGTGCACACTGATGGGAAGGTAGATAAAAACAGCTCAACACATGCTTTCATAGTAGTGTACCTCTTCAGATGGCCTATCAATATTGATAATGCTTGTATTCCTCCTAACACTGCTGGCCAAATATGTAAACTTGTTTCCCAAATCTACATGATGTAACATATAAAATGTCAGGATGCTAACAAAACTACTCTACACGAACTACAGAATGAACTGGCACCCCACCTAAGTACCATGTTCAATCATAGCCTCACCTCTGGCTTTGTGCCTGCTGAATGGCACACAGCAACGGTTATCCCACTCCACAAGGGGGGAGCCACCACGGACCCTGCGAACTACCGCCCCATTAGCCTGATGAGCCTAGTCTGCAAGGCCATGAAATGTATCATCATGGAACTTATAAACAAAGATATTGGTAATCTCCAAACTCTGGATCCCACCCAGTTCGGGTTTGTAAAAGGCAAATCATGTCTCCTAAACCTGATAGACTTCTTTGAAGCAGTCACCAAAGCTGTAGACAAGGGTAAGGTAGTTCACACAGCCTCTCTAGATCTTACCAAGGCTTTTGACACCATCCCCCACTCTGGAATTATAGATAAACTCATCAAACTAGGTATAAATCCCTATGTCACAAGATGGGTTGCCAACTGGCTCACTGACAGAACCCACACTGTGAAAGTAGCAGACTCCAAATCCAACTTCAGACCAGTGACAAGTGGAGTACCACAGGTTTCAGTCCTGGGTCCTCTCCTGTTTGGTATCTACTTCTCTGAAGTACAGGCTGACACAGAAGGTCTTTGGCTAATGAAGTTTGCAGATGACTGCAAACTAGGAGCCATAATCGAAACTCCTAATGATGTGGACATCCTACAAAAGGGCCTCCCTAAGACAGATGCCTGGTGTCAAAGCCATGGCCTCAAGCTCAATGCCAAAAAGTGCATTGTCATCCCCTTTGGTAAAAACTCTGTACCCATAAACTACAACATAGGCAGTAGTATACTTAACATGGAAAGTGTGATAAGAGACCTTGGAACACAGGTGGACAGTAGTCTCTCCTTTGATAATCACATCGCCAAAGTAGTCAGGAAATCCTTCTAAGTGGCACACCTCATCACAAAAGGTTTCTCATCCAGAAAAAAAGAGGTCATTGCTCCCCTCTACTCATCACTCATTAGACCCATTATAGAGTACAATGCCCATTTTGGTATGTACCTCACAAGACATCTACAACAACTGGAAAGGCCGCAGAAATACCTCACAAAGAAGATTACTGGCCTCAAACAGATGCCCTACGCAGACCGTCTCAAAAAACTCCAGCTTTACTCCGTCGCATATCGCCTACTCAGAGGTGATCTCTGCCTAACATACAAAGCTCTGTCAAACCCAGAGCTGTTGGGCATGCTCCACTTAAAGAAATCCCAATCCCTCCGAGCTACATGCTCTAGGGACCTAAAACTTGTCACCACATTAAACAGAACATACCGGAGGGATAGATTCCTGTCCCAGAGACTTCCCATACTCTGGAATAAACTACCTATCTATATCAAACAGAGCTCTTCATTAGCACTCTTCAAGAAAAATCTTGATGATTGGATGGGAAATAGGAAATTCACCCCGGGGATCACCTCTGTGGCTCTGCTCGACAGTGGCACAGGAAAATAATTTTCTTGGGTGGCAAAAGCCAGGGTACCTTTTTGGCTGGGCTTGTATAGGCCCCAGGGCTGATAGCCTAGTACCTACCTATGAACCTCTGAACCTATGAACTCTATTTTAAAACCAGTTGAGTGACGTGTAGGAAAATTTGTTCAGGTTGTATGAATATATATGAAATACTTTATTTTGCTTCTAACCATCTGTGACTGTACGTGCAGCTTGCTGCCTATTCTCTTTTTTAACAGCTCACAACCATGAGCTCATGATGAAGACATGTTCAGATATGTATATCATGAAATTTCTCAACAACATGTTGCTCAGAAAACAGATTGCATGCATGATCCATGGGCTACTGTTTTGTGCCTCATGAAAGTGATACTATTTTCAGAGGACATTTGGAGTGTGGCAGCTTTTGTTGGTGCCACTGCAGCACATGTGCATGTAGCATGAAGGAGAATAATATTATGCTCTATCTCCTTCATGGCTATTTAAGGGAGTTTCTGCTGGGCCCACCCTTGTGATGGTTTTTAAAACGTTGATGGCTTCTATGAGCTGGTTGATTCTGTGGGAATCCCCAGGACAGAGGATTAGTACAAGTATCACTAACATGTCCTGCGATACTGGAATGCTAACAATTGCCAAGCATGGAAGCAGCAGTTAGGTATTAATACCCTGAATGTCCTAGTAAGTCAATATCATTGCTTTTTAATGCATCTTTTCTGCTTTAGGTTTGGGACTGTTGTTGCTACTGTGAAGTATTTGTTAAGGTCATCTTAGGATATATTTGTCTGCTGCTGTCTTGATGTTGTTACATCTCTGATGGAAGTCATGTTGCTGGAACTGACTGGACTATATCTGCTGCATTTCATGTGGGTGTATGCAGGAACCTTTCCTTAGGAGGGGGTTGCACTGCACCATCTTACAGTATCTGCACACTACCTGGCTTCACCTAGCAAAGGGTGCATGCTGCCTGCCACATAGCTAAGGGCACACATGTACAAGACTGTATCAGTCTTTTAGTACCTGAATTTACACATCATAGTTCTATGACTTGCCCATATTGGAAGGTGCCCTGAAGCTTTGGGAACTGGTCAGCTGTTATTTCCTTGGCAGGATATAACTGATATAGCTAAGGCTACTGCAGCAGTGATCAATATGATGAACATCTATTCTGATCACTGTGAAGGACTACAAAGTTGAAACCAGTGTATTGTGTTAAACTGTTAAACTACCATCATAAACTGCTCCGAGCCATGCAAAGCACTTATACCTGTGAGAGAAAAGATGGATAAAGAGCGTAAACATAAACCAGCATGTAATGATAGTTAAATGGACAGAACCTACTGATTGAGGCAACAACATGGTAACTTTTGTGAAGCAAGACAAACTGAAGATTTACATAAACCAGCAAGATATAAATACAGAGAATTATGATCAGGTCCCTGATCATAACCAACTTATTATGTGTTTGAAACATGGGTCCCAAGAAATTCACCTCAAGAGCAAGGCACGAAAGGTGAATCTTGGCATCCATGTCAAGAACACATTATAAAGGATTAAGATCAGAGAACTAATTATAATTCTTTGTAGAGCATGGGACTTTATCTGCTCCATGTACAGCCAATTACAGATAAAAAAGTGTAGGGACATGAAGTATTTTACTGGCTTTCAGCTTCTTTTAAAGGCAGTAAAGTCCTTAGTGTGTCAGACAGACAGCTGGCCCCTATGTAAAACTAATGGCTTTAAAAGCTGCTACACATTGTTTTGTCACACTTTTGTGACAGAGAAAAATAGTTCTTACAGGTTTAAAACTGTGCTACTTTTTGGTACCATTCTTTTCTAGTTGCCACTGACTGCTGGTAGTCCGTGGCACAAGATTCGATCTTAACAGTACTTAAGGTACTTAAGAAGCTTCTGTCAAACACCACCTAAGTGCTGTCGCACAGGGTCTCATGCTAGGATGTGGTTACTAGGTTTATCTTTTATCATGATTTCAGAGTGTGTGGATTTTGAGAGGGCACTACCCTTTATAGACAATAGAAATATCAGCTGCTCCTGTGCCTAATGCAAAGTTGTCCTCAATGTGGAATGCTGATCAAGGTTTTTGAAAGATTAAAGTGAATGAATAAAGCTCTAAAATCCGTACCTTTAATACATCTGTGGGCAGATATTTTGCTGTGTCGTAGCTGAAGTGAGTGAAAGCCTACAAGGTGATGTAAATATTGTTGATGATATTTTGGACTGGGGTACTATGAAACAAAAGCATGGTATCAAATCAGTTAAGCTGCTAGACAAACTACAGTGATGGGGATTGAAAGAAAACAAAGCAGAATGTCAGACTGATATGTTTGAAATACAACTAAATGTCAGTGAGTTACAGACAGATGTTGTTAAGGTCCATACCATTGAGAATATGCAAACTCCAGCAGACAAGTCTTCACTAATGTGATTCTCTGGGACGAGGAAACACCTGTCCAACTTTATACTATTCATGTTATGTATAACTGCACCTCTAAGAAGGATAGTTGAGCAAGATATAGCTTCTAGTTGGTCAAAAGCTGAAGATAGACGATTGGGACTACTAAAGAGACTAGTAATGACAGTGAAACTAAAAATGAACGTAAGCTTGAAAGAGCAAGAAACAGTTTTACTGAAAGAGGATATACCCATTGCAACAATACACAAATCTGCCACACATAGACAAAGAAAGAAATGTCTTTCCTTGTCAGAAATGTCATGGCTATGTATATCAAATACACATTAAGGTTTAGAAAAATAAGAAATCCTTACTAAGCACTTTCAAGAGACTGTTACATAAAGCACCATCAGGACAAGAAAGGATGCTACTCCAACTTCAGAGATATGATGCTGGAATGCTGTACAGACCAAAAATGCTAAGTAGGGCATATTTGAATAAGTGAAAAGATGTCAGAACAAGTTTTGAAATTTTGATAAGTCATGACACAAGTTCTATTAACATCAGAGAAATTGTAGAAACTGAGCTTGCTGCAAGAGATAACACAGAATTATAATTAATCAGAGAAGCCATAATGTCAAGATGACTGCATTTGCACTTGTTTCTGTCCTGTAACTCGTCTAGTGCAGATACAGTTTCTTAGTTTTAGCACTTAAATTTGCTTATTTATGCTCAGCTCTTGTTCAGAACTTGTAAGCAATAAATAAGCTACTAATTACTATAGCACTCAGTCTTCCTCATTACCTAGAGGAAAACAGTTTTTGTACTTACTTTTCTCACTTGCTTAGAGAAAAACAGCTCTTGTACTCACTTTCCTCACTTATCTAGAGGAAAATATTTTTTTATTCAGGCATGTCCAAGGGTCAGCTCCCCATGTTCTCTCCTGTCTATCTGATGAATCTGGGCATCTTGAGGCAATGTAGAAATTGCCTCATGTACACAGACAACCCTCTCCTCCTACCACCCAACACTACAACCTGTGAGAGATGCACTTATCTAGCCAAACTGGAGGTAAAGCTCTCTTCAACCAAGACTGAACTTGACAGTTATGAGGAGAAGGTAAACATTTGCACCACACCAGACTCATCACATAGTCTCACTAAATCTACACCATCAAAATCCACACATAGTAACACAAAAACATTTGCGGAGGCTCTCAATAATAATCTGTCTAAGCAACAGAGACCTCTAAAGCAGAAATGCAAGCAACCTCCATCCCCCAACACAACCCAAATGACACATAGCCCACAGACTCAATGTGGCACTCAACCACAGCCAATAAGGCAAAACAACGTACCCAACACACTAGTCATAGGTGACTCTATAGTCAGTCACACTGATGTCCCACTCACCAGGCTAAACAAGGAGAAGGTTACTGTCAGCTGCCTGTCGGGTTCCAGGATCTGCCGCATAACCCACACACTCAGGTCACTCTACAACAAGTACAAATATGACTCTGTCATTGTCCATGTTGGTGTGAATGACCTGAGATGTACCTCCTTGGACTACATGAAAAGAGACATAGAAGAGCTTTCCAATCTTGTAGCCCAAGCAGGTATGACTCTAGCCCTGAGTAGCATTCTGCCATCGCCCAGAATGATACCGCAGTACAAGGACAAAATGATTGACTTCAAGAATTGGCTAAGCTTCTGGTATCATTCTAAGGGGATCCAGTATCTGTCTGCTTGGGATGACATGGTCGACAGACCACGATGCTTTGCCACAGATGGCCTGCACCTGTCACCCCTGGGATTCCGGATACTGGCTAAGGCTCTTGCTGCCCCTATAGTGCCTTTTTTAGGCAAGGTTCAAATAACAAATTCACCACCATAACAGGAACAGGCAAGAAAAAACTGAGGGTAATGCTACTCAATGCTAGAAGTCTAAATCTCAAAATGCACTCACTCTAAGCACTCCTTAAAATGGAGAACATCGATATCTGTACAGTGACTGAGACCTGGTTCAAGGCTCCAGAGAGCACCCCTGCACTACCAGGCTATAACTCATACCACACTTTTCGGCCATGTAACCTGGACCGAAACACCAAAGGCGGAGGTGTGTCCATATTCATTAAGGATATCCACACCTCCAGGCTAGTTGGTCAGCACAATGCATCCGAGGTTATCCAAATGCAACTAACTCTGGGCAAAACTGCAATCCAAATTGTAGCTTGCTACAGATTCCCCACCATGCCCCAGGATTCCCACTCCTCTTTTCTTGATGTACTGGAAAATATTAGAGTTCAACCAAACACCCTAATAATGGGCGACTTCAACTACCCCACCATTAACTGGGAAAACTACTTGTGTACCAACTCCTTAGCTCAATGCTTTCTGGAATTCATAAACTCCAATGCCCTGGATCAACTTATCCATACCCCCACCAGGGGCAACAATATCTTAGACCTAGTCATTACCAACATGAGCAACCGGTGTTCCACACCTGAAGTCAACTCCTCGTTGGTCCAATCTGACCATAAGCTAATCACCCTTGATATCCACATTCCACTCCACCCCCCATTAAGGAAACCACACTAAAAAAATTTCTCCAAAGCCAACTTCATGCTTCTTAAGACAGAAGTGGTGAACTTCATGACACCCATGCAGATGGACAATACAGTTACAACTGCTGAATCCTACACAAATGCACTCTATAAGCACTTACACGAGTGCATGGATTGTGCTATCCCAAACAGAACCAAGACGCAATCCTCCAAAAAAAGCAAGCCAATCTGGTGGTCCCCTGCCATAAACAAAGTGTACAACAGAAGGAAGAAACTGTTGCAAAAGAGAGTTAAATCCCATGAGTGGAGGAGCTCCCTGGTCAGCCTCAGTAAGAAGCTGAGATCCCCTATAAGATCCTCCAAAGCTAGCTGCGAAAACAAAATCACCACTAATTCCAAGGACAACCACAAAGCATTCTATAGCTATGTCAAGAATCTCGATGGCAACACCCAGATCTGCTCTGAGTTACAGCACAAAGGCACGAAAATTACAGAACCAACTGATATTGCCAACATCCTGGCAGACAGGTTCAGTGCTAACTTTACCCCCCTCTCACCCACTAAAGGGCCCATATCTATACAGGAAGAATGCAGAGTCCCTGTAATCACAACTATGCAGGTAAAAGCTGCACTCTCTGAAGCCAAAAACACGGCATCCATGGGACCGGACAACATCCCAGGCTGCATTTTACATGAACTTCAGAATGAACTGGCTCCCCACTTAAGCATCATGTTCAATAATAGCCTTACATCAGGCTTTGTGCCCACTGAATGGCACACAGCAACAGTTATCCCACTCCACAAAGGGGGAGCCACCAGTGATCCTGGGAACTATCGACCTATTAGCCTGACAAGCCTGGTCTGCAAGGCCATGGAACTCATAAACAAAGAC
This sequence comes from Protopterus annectens, assembly GCF_019279795.1. Classification (NCBI taxonomy): domain Eukaryota; kingdom Metazoa; phylum Chordata; order Ceratodontiformes; family Protopteridae; genus Protopterus; species Protopterus annectens. The sequence continues at coordinate 824,103,083 of NC_056744.1, forward strand.
ATTGGTAACCTCCAAACTCTGGATCCCACCCATTTCAGGTTTGTGAAAGGCAGATCATGCCTCCTGAACCTGATCAACTTCTTTGAGGCAGTCACCAAAGCCGTAGATGAGGGTAAGGTGGTTCACACAGCCTATCTTGACCTCGCCAAGGCTTTCGACACCATCCTCCATTCTGGAATTATAGCTAAACTCACTAAACTAGGTATAAATCCCTACATCACAAGATGGGTTGCCAACTGGCTCACTGACAGAACCCACACTGTAAAAGTTGCAGACTCCAAATCTGACATCAAAGCAGTGACAAGTGGAGTACCACAGGGTTCCATCCTGGGACCTCTCCTGTTTGGTATCTACTTTTCTGAAGTACAGGCTAACACAGAAGGCCTCTGGCTAATGAAGTTTGCAGATGACTGCAAACTAGGAGCTATAGACAAGTCCCCAAATGATCTGGACATCCTACAGAAGGGTCTCGCTTAGACAGATGCCTGGTGTCAGAGCCATGGCCTCAAACCCAATGCCAAAAAGTGCAGTGTCATCCCCTTTGGTAAAAACTCTGTACCCATGAACTACCACACAGACAGCAATCTACTTAACACCGAATGTGTGATAATAGACCTTGGGACCCAGGTGGACAGTAGTCTCTCCTTTGATAGTCACATTGCCACAGTAGTCAGGAAGTCCTTCTACATGACACACCTCATCATAAAAGGGTTCTCATCCAGGAAAAAAGAAGTCATTGTTCCCCTCTACTCGACACTCATTAGACCCATTATAGAGTATAACTCCCCTTTTGGAATGTACCTCACAAGACATTTGCAGCAGCTGGAAAGACCACAGAAGTACCTCACAAAGAGGATTACTGGCCTCAAACAAATGTCATACACTGACCACCTCAAAAAACTCCAGCTTTACTCCATAGCATATCGCCTATTCTGAGGTGATCTCTGCCTAACATATAAAGCTATGACAAACCCAGAGCTGTTGGACATGCTACACCTAAAGAAATCCCAATCCCTCCAAGCTACACGCTCTAGGGATCTAAACCTTGTCACCACAACAAACAGGACATGCTTGAGGGATAGATTCCTGTCCCAGAGACTTCCCATACTCTGGAGCAGGCTACCCATCTATGTTAAGCAAAGTTCTTCATTAGCACTCTTCAAGAAAAATCTTGATGAGTGGATGGGAAATAGGAAATACACCCCGGGGATCACTTCTGTGTCTCTGCTCGACAGTGGCATAGGAAAATAACTTTCTTGGGTGGCGTAAGCCAGGGAACCTTGTTGGCTAGGCTTACGTAGAACCTTGGGCCGATAGCCTAGTACCTACCTATGAACCTATGTATCTATGGTGAAGACAAAGCAACATCATCCTTTAATCAAACCATGCTATATCTTTAGAGAGGAATTATCTTGCATACAAGATATTTGATTTAAAAGTGAGAAAGTCTTCAGTGCATGTCATCTAAGAAACCAAATTGTTTTTCAAATGTAGTAGTCAAATGCAAACAGAAACCCAGAGGCAACAAACAATAGCCTATCATAACTGGGCAGATAGAATAACCTTACTAATGTGTGCTAACCCTAACCTTACTGCTGCCCATAACCTTAATCCTACACCTTACCATATGAAAAATCTTTCCAAAAAAGAACCACTATTCAACCAAAGTGTGTCTATAGTTAATGGTACGGTTTTGGTTAACCAATCTCAAAAGAAGTGTACTTTCCCTTTGTTCTCAGTTGCAGCTCTGATCCTTGTGTTTTCTTTTGTCGGTAGCTATGTACTTGATGAGCCAGGATCATCCTATCAATCTACTGTGTTTCAATGCTTTTGTATGTCAAGAATCAAAAGAAATGCTTACTGACTTCACTTCTTTTTGTACACTATGATAAAGTGTGAGTGTGCACCAAGCCAAAATTCAAGTGATAACCTACCCTCAGAAATCAGCATGGATAGTCCATTCTCACATCTCAAAACTATAAGATAACTGCACCATGGACTTTGATGACTTTCCTAGATTGATTTTTTTTAAGCTAAGCAATCTTTAGCAGTTTCAGTGAGTATGCTACTTAATAGTTTCACAGTTTGTATATTCTTCCTATTATAGTTATAAGTCTTTGTGGCACTATTTAAAGGTGGTTCAAAGCACATCCTTTGTAATTCCAGACCTTTCCATCTAGCAAACATAAAATCAGCAGATTGATTTCTCTCTTTAATAACTATGAGTCCCACTGACTCTTACAGAGTCACAGGTGCATATGTAATTAACAGGAAGTTGGTCCAGTGGTTTATTTGCAACATAAACAAAGCAATTTCAACTATTTGTTCCCTGCATCATTAATGGACAGAGGGATGAGACGATGTGTAAATTACATATCTCTATCTACTCCTTGAGTTACTTTTTAAGAAAGTTTGGAAGCTACTTTGTTTGATATGAGCAGAAAGCTTTTCCATAAGTAGATGAATCAGTCCTGCCAACAGGGTCTCTTTATATCACAACATAGATATATTTAGGTCCATATAACAGGTATTAGTGGTTCTACTATTTTTAAACTATGTAATAGATCAAGAAGAAAAGGGCTGTTTGTTGTCTTGTAGATCAGACAGATGTTACCCTGTAGAATTCTGGAAGAAACAGGTTAGAGAGATAAGGCTTTCAGTTAACCTGTGTAGCTTAGGGAGTTCTTACCTGAGATTTTCTTTTCTAGGAAATATTGAGGTTTTCCTAGGAACATTATATTAAAATATATAAAGGCATTATATTAAAATATGGCCTGATGAGAAAGGGTATATAAAGGTGCATTGACCTCTTTTTGTCCTGAGGATTATGCCTTTAGTAATTAACTGGGCTAAGTAAAGGAGTTTCCAAACAATAGTCAATAATTGGTGGGCAAAGGAGAGTTTTTTTTCTAGGAATGTTGCTGGCTCTGTAATTTCATTATGTATTTTGATGGTGGTGGCATTTAACACCCTAACCCAATCCAATACAATGAAAGGGATCATCATTTACTTTTGAATAATTTGCCCATTAAGTGTGTGGAGTTCGTTTGACTACCTATCCAAGAGCATCCTAATCTGATCTAATAATGTGTCATAATTTTCTCATACCAGCAGCTCTTCCTGATCTTCCACTAGAATACCTCAATATTCTATTCATTGCCAATCTTTCTGGTCATCTGCTCCTTCTCAATATCATTGCATCCTCGCTCCACTCTAAGCTGAGATGTTTTCCTCCAATGTTATTCTTACCCCAATCCCTCTTTGAATCTTACAATAATCTCCTTGTTCCATGCCAAGGTTTCCATTTTGATCCCTTTAGAATTCACTTGGCTCTTGGTAGAAGAACATTCAATGAGACATATGCATGGTCAAACATTCATCTGCCTCCAATTAAAATGTCTTCAACTTGTTAAGTTCCATACTCCCCTGACAAGGAATCTATCTAGAAGCTAGAGTATTTCGCTGAACCTCTAGAGACTGTAAACACAATGATAGTGTTTTTTATCTGCCATGAATCAATCCAGCCCTCCTTATTTTCTTGAAATAGCAGCGTCTCCCAAGCTTTGACATTCTATTTTCTATGTCCAGACTGTTTAATCAAAGTTCAAGTTCACCACCACTACATTAAAATCCACTGCTATTTTTTTCTGTCATAATATAGAAAGGCCACCTACCACTTTTCAGAAAATGTATGAATATTGTATCTTCTCCGTTGAATCCAAAGACACATTTTCATTTTCATTTGGTTCTCCTAGAGAAATGTTCACTATTACTCAGTGTCCTTGATTGTCTTCCCTTAATTACTCCACACCCATTGCCGGTAAACAGTTAATCTTTATGTTGTTGTTGTTGTGTCTTTCGGCTTTTCCCGGTTAGGGGTTGCCACAGCAGAACTCCGGTCCGCTAATGATTGGCACTTGATTTTTACGTACCGAGTTGCCAGCCCTGACGCACAACCTTCAACGAAGGAATGCCCATTCACGCAGGTCTCCATGCAGAAGATGCTCTAGCTGAGAGTCGAACCGGACAGCGTCTTACTGTGAGGCGACAATGCTACTGCAGCACCACCATGAAAAAAAGAAGAAAATGTGACAAATGGCCTGTAGAAACATTGAAATAAACCAGCAAACACTATTCACAAATGTCTCTAGTCTCTAGCGCTTCAGCAAGAAATGCCTTCTAGGAGTACATCATAGAGAAAAAGTAGTGCCATTTTATACAGAAATTAATCAACTACCATCTATCAAACAATCAAATCATCATCTTCTTTCGGCTGTTCCAGTTAGGGGTCACCACAGCAGATCACCTGTTTCCATTTCTTCCTGTCCTCTGCATCTTGCTCTGTCACACCAACCACCTGCATGTCCTCTCTCACCACATCCATAAACCTTATCTTAGGCCTTCCTCTTTTCCTGTTACCTGGTAGCTTCATCCTTAGCATCTTTTTCCCAATATACTCAGCATCCCTCCTCAGCACATGTCCAAACCAACGTAATTGTGCCTATCTGGCTTTGTCTCCAAACCTTCCAACCTGGGCTGACCCTCTAATATACTTATTCCTAATCCTGTCCACCCTCGTCACACCCAGTACAAATCTTAACATCTTTAATTCTGCCACATCCAGCTCAAACTCCTGCCTTTTTGTCAATGCCACTGTCTCCAACCCATGTAACATAGCTGGTCTCACTACCCTCTTGTAGACCTTCCCTTTCACTCTTACAGGTACTCGTCTGTCACAAATCACTCCTGACACTCTTCTCCACCCACTCCATCCTGTCTGTACTCTCTTCTTCACCTCTCTTCCACACTCACAGTTACTCTGAACTATTGACCCCAAGTATTTAAACTCATCCACCTTCACCACCTCTACTCCTTGCATCCTCACCATTCCTCTATCCTCCCTCTCATTCACACACATATATTCTGTCTTAGTCCTGCTGACCTTCATTCCTCTTCTCTCTAGAGCATGTCTCTATCTCTCCAGGGTCTCCTCCACCTGTTCCCTACTCTCACTACAGATCACAATGTCATCTGCAAACATCATAGTCCACGGGGACTCCTGTCTGATCTCGTCTGTTAACCTGTCCATCACCATTGCAAATAAGAAAGGGCTCAGAGCTGATCCTTGATAACCCCACCTCCACCTTAAACGCATCCGTCACTCCCACCGCAGACCTCACCGCTGTCACACTACCCTCGTACATATCCTGTACCACTCTTACATACTTTTCTGACACTCCTGACTTCCTCATACAATACCACAACTCCTCTCTAGGCAGCCTGTCATATGCTTTCTCTAAGTCTACAAAAACACAATGCAACTCCTTCCGACATTCTCTGTACTTCTCCATCAACACTCTCAGAGCAAAGATTGCATCTGTAGTGCTCTTTCCTGGCATGAAACCATACTGCTGATCACTAATCATCACATCCCTTCTTAACCTTGCTACCACTACTCTTTCCCATAACTTCATGCTGTGACTGATCAATTTAATCCCTCTGTAGTTACTACAGCTCTGCACATCACCCTTATTCTTAAAAATCGGTACCAAAACACTTTTTCTACATTCCTCAGGCATCCTCTCACTTTCCAAGATTTCATTAAACAATCTGGTTAAAAACTCCACTGCCATTTCACCTAAACACCTCCATGCTTCCACAGGTATGTCATCTGGGCCAACAGCCTTTCCATTCTTCATTTTCGTCATAGCTATCCTTACTTCCTCCTTGCTAATCCATTGTACTTCATGATTCACTATCCCTACATCATCCAACCTTCTCTCCCTCTCATTCTCTTCATTCATCAATCCCTCAAAGTACTCTTTCCATCTCCTCAACACACTCTCCTCGCTTGTGAGTATGTTTCTCTCATATCAAACAATCAAATAATTAATAAATTATTCTCTTAAAAAAACATTTAATACAATAAGCCCATTATTCATAAAAAACAATTATATCATGAGTTTCCATGAACATTCAGTATTAAGCCCATGAGGGTTTAGAGTGTCATATTTTAAAATATAAATACTTTCTTTATACAACAAACGTCCATAAACATGTTCTTGAAGAGGGGTTATTATTTGAAAGATATCCATAGTGCTTTAGTAAAATTAAAAAATAATTCATTAGTAACCAGTAATCAAATTATGAACCATAATAGAAAAAATATTCATAGTAATTCTAGGAAAGATAAGCAAGAATCTAGACAGCTGTATATAGTTATTTCTTATAATGTTTTTTTTCTCATGAACAAGTTAGAATTATTAAGTACTTTTGGCCATTCTTATTTAAATTTAAGGAATTTTCTGATTCATTATGTAAATCTCCTATTATTTTTTTCATTTACAAGGAGTAGGAATATACAGGACATCACTGTACACAATAAATTTGTTAAACCAGTAGAAAAGTTATGCAGCACTTTAGTTAGGCTGGGCACTAGTGGTTGTACAAAATGCTCAGCATGTAAATAATTAATTCTTTTAGGTATATTAATAGTGTTTCTTTTAGCCCTAGAGGACATTTTACATGCTTAACATCTAATGTTATTTATGCTTTTAGGTGCTCCTGCAATCTGTTTTATATAGGTGAAACAAAGAGAAGTTTTAAATTAAGATTGCAGGAGCACATTAGAGACATTAAAGTGGAGAAGGTTGTCAGCCCTATTGTAATGCATTTTAAGTTATTTCACAATAGTAACCCAGAGTCTTTTGCAAGCCAGCATTTTAGAACAAGTTAATTGGAGTGTTGGTGACTCTGAGGTTAAAAATAAAAATCATTTCTTCCATAAAGAAAGTATTTATATTTTAAAATATGAAATTCTAAGCCCTCATGGGCTTAATACTGAATGTTCATGGAAACTCATGATATAACTGTTTTTTATGAATAATGGACTTATTGTATTAAATGTTTTTTTAAGAGAATAATTAATTAATTATTTGATTGTTAGATAGATGATAGTTGATTCATTTGTGTATAAAATGGCACTACTTTTTCTCTATGATGTACGCCTAGAAGGTATTTTTGCCGAAGCACTAGATACATTTGTGAATAAAGTGTTTGCTGGTTTATTTCAGTGTTTCTACTGGCCGTTTGTCATATTTTCTTCTTTTTTGGGACATTACAGTTGTTGCTTTTTCATATTTTAACATGGCCAGTGATCCCAACAACCAACTACTGAGGGTTTTAAGAGATGGCAGTTTGGATGTTACACAAAAAAGTTTGGATCATTATGTGGTGTCCAATCATGAGATGTCTTCAGGAATTGGTTCAAGAGGTGAGCAGAATTTTATTAATTGAGAATACCTTATAGAAGATGGCCGCAAACAATGTATTTTGAACCTGTTTGACTGCGTGGGTAAGAACCATTCTGTATCCTTTTCAACGGATGTGTCAGACATCATTTATAAACTTGAACAGCTTATGATGAAGGAAACTGCTGTTTATCTTAATATTTTAAGGCTGCAGCATTATATCCAGCTTGACATTACACCAAGGGAGCTGTGTGCCTTTAAAAATCAATTTAAGCCCTTTGATGTTTTGGATGAAGCCGAAAAATGGCTCCAAAATAGATGGATTGCAGCAGCACACTGGTGTGCTATTGAGTGGGTGAATATTTCTATAGAATGGGAAATTCTATTACAACGTACGCTGAAGGAAGACATTTCTACTTTGTGCACTTCCTTAGCAGCGAAAATCAGTCCCGCTCATTCACAGACCCAGTTAGCTGATATTAACGACAAACTTATAGATTTAGAGCAAGATCATATGAAGAAGAAAAAACGAAATTACAGAGGGATTCAAAGGACTACAATAACCACAAGGCTTTCATTTGGAAAACCAATAAGACAAAACAACGTCAGCATTTTCCAGTCAGTGGCAAAATGGATTATTCTGCTGCAGGCATTTCACATCAAGCGTTTTTGGACACTTACAGAGGCTCTACGGATTGGGATACGGATGACCAACAGTATCCACCTTTGCCTCAAGCTCAAAAGCCTCAATATTTAAATAATAACTTTCAGAATGTGAAAATGGCAGCAGAATCGGAAAGGAACACTGGGGATGGTTTTCAGCACCATCAACAAACTGTTAATCATTGAGGAGCTTATCAACAGCGTAACAAAAGGACTAGATGGAACTGAACTTTTTCAATGTGGTTTTGATGTTCCTGGTGAGAATAATATTGTTGTTAATTTATCCCAAGTGGATTTAAGTGAAATGCAAATGTATGTTTTAAACAAGGGCCTTAAATTTGTGCCTACTGTGATGCCTAGATCTTATATGTTTAAACATGAAGTATATAGAATACACAGAAAATTACATTTATTTAATTATTTTTCTAGAAGTGATTTAAATGTTTGTATTAATGATACTTTGGTTTCTAAAGAATATATTTCTGACCTAGATGACAGCTTTTATTCTTGTGTTTCGGATATAGATGAGATTAATGGTTACGGTTACTTAGATACTACATCTGTGAAATGTTCTAGTGATTTTGTTCCACCTTTTTTGCATGAAGGTGTGCAACAGTTTTCAGCTATGGTTAATTTTTCTTTAGAACATACACATAAAGAATTTATGCAAACTAAAGATTGCTTTGTCTATAATCTATCCAAAGATGAATGGAAAGTTCTTAAAGAAATGGGGGAACAACAAGAAGTGATTTTTAAACCTTCATTTAAAGGGAATCATTTAGAAGTGCTACATGCTAAACAATATATGGAAATGTGCATGAAACATCTTAATAATTGTGAAGTATATTCGTAAATGACGTGTGAATACCAAAATGCACAAAAAGAATTTCAGAATTTACTTTTTAAAGGCTATAGACTTGGGTATTTTTCTAAACAAGATGTAGATAAAAAATTATACAATGAAAATAATTATATCGCTTATTTTTACTGTTTACCTAAGCTTCATAAAAATATGCAACATCGCTCAGGTAGGCCCATTATTTCGGCTACTAATTATTTCTTACGCAATGTAGGTGTATTTCTTCATAGCTATTTATTACCTTATGTTATGAAGTTACCATCCTTTATAAAAGATTCTTTTGATTTTTTAGACAAAATCAAAGACATTGAGTGGACTGAAGAAATGTATTGGGTATCTATTGATGTCAAAAGCTTGTATACTTCTATTCAACACCAATACGGTTTAGAAGCTATTACGTTTTTTCTAGGAGACAGTCCACTAAGTAATTATGTATTAGAACTAGTTGAATTTTGTCTTACTAATAATTATTTGTGTTTTTGTGAAGATGTTTATGTTCAGAAAATAGGCACTGTCATGGGTGCATCTTTTGCCCCTGGTTATGCCAATCGTTTTATGGGCTTGTATGAGGTGGAATATTTATACAGACATCAATTTTTCAGAACTTCTGTTGTTTCCTACTATAGATTTATAGATGATTTAGTGTTTTTGTGTAAAGGTGGTTTAGCTAATTTTTCTGCTTTTATTAAAGATTTGGATGGTAATAGGTTCCAAATTAAATTTGATGGGCTTCAACAGGGTAATACCATTAGTTTTTTGGATATAGATTTAACAGGACTAGTTGGTGAAAAAATTAAAACCAAAATTCATTGTAAGTTTGATAACAGTAATCATTTACTACACAGATCTAGCTGCCATCCATCTCACTTATTGGATTCTTTACCCTTTGGAGAATTACTTAGAGTTTATAGATTATGTACTGATAATAAGGAATTATATAACGAAATGTGTACTTCTATAAACATGTTCTTGAAGAGGGGTTATTATTTGAAAGATATCCATAGGGCTTTAGTAAAATTAAAAAAAATAATTCATTAGTAACCAGTAATCAAATTTGGCGACCGCAGTGGTGCAGCAGTTAGCGTTGCCACCTCACAGCAAGATGTTCTCTGGTTCGATCCTCAGCTGGAGTGCCTTCTGTGCAGAGTCTGCATGTCCTCCCTATGGTCGTGTGGGTTTCCTCTAGGTGCTCCTGTTTCCTCCCACATCCCAAATACATGCTGTAGGTGGATTGGATATGGCAACCCCTAACCAGGAAAAGCTGAAAGAAGAAGAAGTAACCAGTAATCAAATTAGGAACCATAATAGAAGAAATATTGGTAGTAATTCTAGGAAAGATAAGCAAGAATCTAGACAGATATATATATATAGTTATTTCTTATAATGTTTTTTCTCATGAACAAATTAGAATTACTAAGTACTTTCAGACATTCTTATTTAAATTTAAGGAATTTTCTGATTCATTATGTAAATCTCCTATTTTTTCATTTACAAGGGGTAGGAATATACAGGACATCATTGTACACAATAAATTTGTTAAACCAGTGGAAAAGTTATGCAGCACTTTAGTTAGGCTGGGCACTAGTGGTTGTACAAAATGCTCAGCATGTAAATAATTAATTCTTTTAGGTATATTAATGCTGCTTCTTTTAGCCCTACAGGACATTTTACATGCTTAACATCTAATGTTATTTATGCTCTTAGGTGCTCCTGCAATCTGTTTTATATAGGTGAAACAAAGAGAAGTTTTAAATTAAGGTTGCAGGAGCACATTAGAGACATTAAAGTGGAGAAGGTTGTTAGCCCTATTGTGATGCATTTTAAGTTATTTCACAATAGTAACCCAGAGTCTTTGCAAGCCAGCATCTTAGAACAAGTTAACTGGGGTGTTGGTGACTCTGAGGTTAAAAATAAAAATAATTTGTTGTATAAAGAAAGCATTCATATTTTAAAATATGACACTCTAAGCCCTCATAGGCGTCATACTTAATGTTCATGGAAACTCATGATATAACTGTTTTTTTATGAATAATGGACTTATTGTATTAAATGTTTTTAAGAGAATAATTAATTAATTATTTGATTGTTTGATAGATGGTAGTTGATTAATTTGTGTATAATGGCACTACTTTTTCTCTATGATGTACTCCTAGAAGTCATTTGTGAATAAAGTGTTTGCTGGTTTATTTCAGTGTTTCTACTAGCCGTTTGTCATATTTTCTTCTTTTTTGGGAATTTACAGTTGTTGCTTTTTCAATCTTTATAAATAAGTCTATTTTTCTACTCCAACTAAGTATACTACAACCAACAACCCTCCAAGTATACTACAACCAACAACCCTCCAACCTTTGCTTCTCATTTTCAGGGCTTCTATTCTCAACTTGATTTCTTATAAACAAAAACAACACCAACAACAAAAAGACACCTCCCCCTTCTCTCTTCAACTTCCTTCTTATCTTTTCTTTTCTTTCTTTATCAGGTGACACTCTCCTCCCACATTCCATGTAATGAACTTAAGGCTTCTCCTCCTCCTCTCCTCTAGGCCATCCTTCATCTCTCCACCCAAGGCTAAATCTGACGAGAGCTTTAGCCCCCTGGATCCAAACACACTGCTTGAGTCTTGCATTTGGTGCATGCATTGCTGCCTGCTCTTATGGGAATCTTCACCACCCTATATTTCATGGATTATACCAAGCAGAATCCAACCATTTCAAAGTATCTTTTGTCATGACCTAAATGAGTTTTCTACTAGTGTCATCTCCCTTTATGAATTCATTCCATGTATAATCTAGGATCTTCAAAGAAAGTCCCTATACCCATCTCCCTAACCCAGATAAAGTCATGCCCAGTCACAAACAAAGAACATTACTGAGTAAGTTTTCAGGCTGCTGAAGGCATGCCTCTGCTGTCTGGATTCATCTGATAGTGTCCTGTAATGTAACCCTACCACATGTATATAAATAGTGTCAGTGTGTGCAGTCTTTCATACTCAGTCAGTAGTTATAGCAGGGGGGACACCTGCAGTTGCAGTAGTTCCCAGTTTACCAAACAGTGGTGACTCAGCACATGAGGAGTCAGTGAAGGAGCTAGCAGCAAGAGATGACCATGCCAGACAGAGCCAGGCACAGTATGCTATGGTACTAGTAATGAGGTAGCAGCTTGTATATACCTTCAGAACATAGTAGACAAGTATAAAGCTTACTCTGTACAGTAAACAACTGGAACACCCACAGAGATACCTTACTAAAAGCATACTACAAGGCCTAAACAAAATGTCCTACATGGACTGAATCAAAGTCCTGTCACTATACTCGGTATCCTACAGACTGCATCAGGCAAGACAAATGGCATCAGAAATACTTGGTTTTGGGATCTAAACCTCTTCTGCAACATCAGCAGAATGGCTTGGAGGGACAGGTATATCTCACAGAGGATACTGCTGCTTTGGACCAGACTACCCATCCACATAATACAAAGTTCATCCTGTCCTCATTGAGGCATGACTTGGATCTATAGATGGGAAGCAGAAAATTTACCCCAGGATTGCCCCCATACTGCAAATGAACACCGACACTTCCTAAATGCTTTATCCCATGCATAGGGGCCCCCTGAATTTATCTATGGTATAATCCCAGTTATTCTCCTTAGGGTTATTATATAATTATCTACCATGGGATAGGTAAGGCTAATCTCTAACCAAATGGGATAGGTTAATTTGAGCACAAAAAGAGAAAGTGGCTAAGTTTAAAATGGCCTGCAAAGGCAGCTAGCCTAGTACTTACCTTTGAACTTATGAAATTATAAAACTGATACATGTAAAATCAACATTTGGCTTTGTTTGCCTAGGGATAGGCTGGCCATGCTGTGTATCAAACATAAGCAATCCAAGTAACAATGTACAAATGGAAGAGCATAGTTATTATCATTCACACAGGTGGGGAAGAGAGCACAGGAGTGGATGTCTTTCACAGGGAAATGTGTGAGTGCTGATGATTATGAAATGTACTGTTGTGTGTCCTGTCTGTGTTGGGGATCTTTAATGTAAATCTCACTGTAAAGGCCAGTATCAGTGGAACTGTGTACATGTGTGTGATGCACTGTGGGCTTTTATACTGTGAGTTGGTGTCTGCTGGGACGCAGCCTCAGTAGTAGCTGCAACACTACAGCTTGATGCACTTGGGAGGTCCAGGACATGCATGGCAGAGGTTTCAGCATTCCTTGCATGCCTCTGCCCACAGGAGTCATGTCTACCCAGAGTTTTACTGGATGTACCATGTCCCTGTCTAGATGCTGGTGTGCTACATAACCATGAGCAATGTCTGCTAAAAAAGTGCTACTGTTGCCACTGCCACAGCTACAGGGACATACTCTCCTGGGTGTAGATACCTCCACAGCAGGGGTAGCCATGGAAATGCTAGTGCTGCAGGTGTGGAAGCTTGTAAATCTACAGCCACAATGGTTACCATCTGCAAATGTAGCTGTGGACCAACCTAATGGACAGCCCCTCACTCTTGGCCAACAAGCCAGATAGGACTTGACATATTCTAGTACGTGACTGACATGCACTCCCATAGGTCATCACCCTACATCACCCTCACTATCTCTATTATGGTTGTGGTTGCACTAGCCTGTGCCTCCATGATGGTCTTGCATTGACTCACCATCCTCAGGGGGAAGGTCCCTACCACGTCTCCAGTAAGCACCATTACCTGCCCCTGTATAGACCTCTCTGTCCATGGGTGCTAGAGGCAGATTCTGACATGAATCTACTATGGGCCAGCACACTTCCTGACTGATATTGTCCTTATTAACATGTCCTTTCGGTGTGGAGTTGATTTTTTTGAGTATCCACAAGCATACAGGCTGTGTACATTGTCTGCCCAAGGGATGCAGTGGTCATATTCCCTGTGTCCAGCATGCACTCTGTACTCCCTGACTGTCCCAGCTCATGATGGCCGTCATTATCAGAGGTTGCAGATCTTTCAGCATTAGGTGACAGCAGTTCCACAGTGCTGGTGCTGGATGAAGAATTATATGTGAAAATACCAGAACACAAAATATCCTCTGTAAGTATTTCTAGCACCCAAAGCATAAATGCAACTGAGATTTATAAATAGTAACATGATAACAATAAATAATTTACTTGCATATCTTGTGCAGATGGCTGTGAAGGATGAATTCCTATAGAATAAACAGCTGTAATAATTTAGGCAGTGACTAAGGGATGCAGAGGACTTACAGGTATTCTAACATAGAGATAGGGCTACATACTTGGGGAATCTCCAGTAGATTGTCTCCAAGTCTGACCCAGTTCTGCCGCAATATGGAGCATCACACTATGGGACTGTGTGGAGGTGCTACTGCCTCAGAGAAAACCAAGAGCTCCTCCATCTCTGAAACAGGTGGTTCCCTTGATGCCACCCCATCCACTGAACTATCTTCCCTTGCAAGGGACTAAGCTCTTTGGTATGCAGCTCATGTGATATCAGTGCCTTTGCTGTGTACCATCTCATAACTGTGGTTGTGGCCAACAACTACATTGATGTCTGCCACGGGATAAACTTAAAAAAATCTGAAAATCAGAACACTGACATTTGTTTTCACAAAACTGAAAATAGCAAAACCTGACATACCCAAATTCCGAAGGTTTCCCATGGTAAGTAAACACTTGTCAAACATGCCCTTTTCTCCAATGTACTGCGATCCTGGAGCCCCACATTGGGGGTTGTGGGGGGCATAGCCCACCACCTGGGTGGGTTTTAATTACTTCTGTGTGTATTTCGTTTGTTTGGTCAAGTGTTTACTTACCCTGGGAAGGCTTTGGCGTTCGGTTATTTCAGGTTTCGGTATTTTCAGTCTCACAAAAATTTACATTGGTGTTCTGATCTTCATTTTTTAAAGTACATCCCTACCACCACATCTCATCCCAGACATGATCCTGGTCAGCTGTATGGACGCTAAAGAGTCATCAGCCATGGAGACAGACGGCCTGGAATAGTATTGCATTCCCTGTATCAAAGAACATTGGCTTACAGGTGGATTTTTTTTTTGTAAGATTACAAAGTGTTTTTTAAGCATTGATCTGTAAGTGTGGAAAACAATAGAATTATTAGCCCTTTTCCTGTGTGGCCCTGTCAGATACTTACAATTCCAGTCTCCCTGGCTATGTAGATGTTGTCTGTGTGCCTGACAGTTATATATCTGTACCTATACTTTTTAATTAATGTTGGGTAAATACATTTATATAGCAAATGACCCACACAAAACAATATCAATATAATTTCAGCTAACCATGTGACATGACTGTTTTTTTTTCAAGGTTAAAAATAGTTTTGCAAATGGCCTATGTGCAATGTATACAACAGCTAAATTTATATACTGAAATTATTATTAGAAGCCCAGCTAGAGTGTTTTAAACTGTGTTCTAAAAATGTACAGCTGGGTGTGTCTCCCATCATGCTTAACAACCCTTCAACCTAACAGGTGCAATCTCCCTATATCTTATTATGCAAACAAACACATTCAGCAGCAGATAAAAACAACTTTATTTGAAAAGATGTACTTGTAAAAAGTGGCACTTAACTTGTACAATCAGAGTTTAAGGTTTGCTTGAACAGTTCTTATATATTCCAGTTTTTGTAGTTTGCAAACCTGGCTGATTTACTGTTTCTTCCATAGTGCAATGAGATTCTCTGCCTGCCATACAGTTTCAGATAGTTGAGCAAAATGATTATGCTAATTCTGGCCCAAGTCATTAATTGCTTATGAACCACTTAATTTGAGAGATGAGAGCACCAGCAAACCATCATGGTCATGTCTCCTACATGCTATGCACAGTCCCAGGTGACTTCAGGAGGAACTGTACATGCAGTCTAGGCTGTGCCTCCATGGAGGAATCTGTAATTCCACATATAACCAAATGTATATGGAGTCACTCTAGAGCCCGCATTCTTAACTGCATTCACAGAGATAGAGGACTGAGATGGTTCATACCTTTAAGTGTCACTGAGAGCTATAATAATATAGTACCTGTATTTACCACTCCCTCAGTCCATCATGCAAATGATGTGAGTGACTGTTAATGCGCATCAGTACTAGCAGCATTGTATGCATGAAGATTGCTTTCAGAGACAATTTTCTGGGTTTTTTTTCTGTGTGATTCTTCATGGTGAGACATTGTAGCACAAAAAGGACAAGGTAGTGCTACATTTGAAATACAGAAGTGGTGTGTGGAGTCAAAAATCTTTCTTTCCTTACCTCCTCAATAAAGATTACAACTAGAGGCTACTGCAGGAATGCTACTAAGAGACACCTTGGTTAAATTCAAAGTACCCCCAAACCCAGTAAACACCATAGCATATGCTGAACCAATTAGAAAATAGCTGTGTAGAGCAAGCTGTGCCCATCTGAATAAGACAAACTCAAAAGACAAGACAACCTTGTGGAATAACAATATCAATCAGTTGTACAACAAACAAAGAAAAAATATTGGCCAAACATAGGAAGAATAAATCAATACATACTAAAAGCCTCCTGACCAATCTGAAGAAGTAGATAATAGGGTTATTTAATACTTAAAATGATAAATTTGAAGAAAACATAGCTTCTCGGGCAAAGGACAACCACAAAGCTTTCTACAGCTATGTCTGTAACCTCAGGGAAATATGTAACAATGTGCAGAACTTATTGTAAATGGCATCACCCACACTGAACCAGAGACCATTGCAACCTTTTGACTGACAGGTTCAGCTCAAATTTCTCCCCCCACTACCCCCCAGTAGTCCAAAGGAAATATTACATACCACAATTCTCTCAACTATTACTAGGAAGCAGGTCATCAATGTACTTTCCAAGGCCAAAAAGACTGCATTAATGGGCCCTGATAACATGCTGGGGTGTTGAATAAATAGCATGAAACATAACCTCTGTGGTCAACTTGAATCACTTTTCAAACGGAGCCTACAGTCAGGTTTTGACAAAGGAGTGGAAGATAGCTACAATCATTATTCAGTTAAAAGGAGGTCTAACCACTGATCCAGGTAACTACAGGCCCATAAGTTTGACCAGCCTCATATGTAAGACCATAGAAAAAAAATCATCATGGAGACAATAAATGTGGAAGTAACTTGTTAACATTGGACCCATCTCAGTCTGGTTTTATTAAAGGAAGGTTGTGCCTATTAAATCTGGTGGACTTTTTTGAGAAGGTCACCAAAGAATTGGATGAAAGACAGGCTGTGCACACAGCTTACCTCAACCTGGCCAAGGCTTTTGATACACTACCCCACTCAGGCAATATAGACAAGCTCACTAATTTAGGTATAAACCCTTTTATTACTTGATGGATAGCCAAATGGTTCACTGATAGGACACAGGAGGTGAAAATAAGTGAGGCCACCTCCACCAAGAGGTCAGTCACTAGCAGAGACTCCCAGAGTATGGTACTGGACCTGCTCCTTTTTGGCATCTATTTCTCTGAAATTAAGCAAATGATGAAAGTTTATGGCTAAGTTTGCAGATGACTGGAAGCTGGGAGTTATCATCCACTCCCCTGCAGGCACTAACATTCTTCAAAAAGGCCTATCTCTGACTAACAAATGGTGCCAAAGCCATAGTCTTAAAGTCAGTGCTAAGAAATGTATAATCATAGCCTTTGGGAAGTCAACCATCTCGGCTAATTACCATGTTGATAATACACCCCTAAGAGTCATCCCAGTGGTCAGGGATCTGAATATACACATATACAGTAGCCTTACCTTTGATCACCATGTGTCCCACAATGGTGAGGAAATCCTTTTATGTTGCACAACTTATTAGTAAGGGCATGGCATCTATATCCAAAGATGTCACTATCCCACTGTACTCCACCCTTATCAGACCAGTCATAGAGTACAATGCTCCCTTTGTTATGTACCTTAACAGGCATATGCAGCAACTAGAGCAACCCCAGAGGTTCCTTACAAATAGAATACAAGGCATAAGAAACATGTCTTATGCAGGGCATCTTAAAGCCCTTGCCCTCTACTCAGTCTACTATAAATTGCTGAGGGATGAACTTATGTCTGGCTTACAATGCACCCACACACCTCACACTTATGAATCTCCTGCATATTTGTAGATCAAACAGTACCAGAAATACAAGGTCTAGGGACCTGAATTTTGTTCATATGTTCATAGGTTTATAGCAGGTTATTGGGCTAGTGGCCCTAGAGCCTTTACAAGCCCAGCCATGTTAATCCCAAGTATCCCCATTTGTTCTTTTTTGGGTAGTTTGCAGAACGAATTTATGAACACAGTGGGTCTGTGATCAACATCGGCTACCCATGTCCATGAGAGACATGGGTGCCACCCCAGGGGTGACTTTGCAGTCTCCCATCCAGTTATGTAGGTTGCATTTGAATAGGGCAGTGAGGAGCTCTGTTTTATGTGAATAGGGAGTCTATTCCAGAGAAGTGGCAGCTTCTGGTAGACATATCTGCCTCTCCGTTATGATCTGTTAATGTCACAAGCTAGGTTGAGATCCCTAGAGTGAGTGGCTCTTGAGCCATTTGACTTGCAGATGTGCAGCACTTCCATTAGGGCAGGGTTGGAGATTACCCTATAGGACAGGCACAAGTTACCTCTCATCAGCCTATAAAATACAGATTAAAGTGATAGAGCTTTCAGCCTGCCCACATAGGTCATGGTTTGGAGTCCTTGTGTTTTCTTAGTGAGAAACTTCTGAGGTCTCTCCAGTTGCTGCAGGTGTCTGGTGAGGTACATGCAAAAGGGTCCATTATACTCTATTAGTGGTCTGATGAGGGTCGAGTACAGTGGAGTTATAACATCCCTTGACCTGGATGTTATGCCCTTGCATATGAGGTGCACTTTATAGAAGGTTTTCCTTACCACTGTGAAAACTTGGTGGTCAAAGCTCAGATTGCTATCAACCTGTGTTCCCCCAGTCTTGCACTACTGGGTTGGAACTCAGGGGTGCTGTCAATATTGTAATTTGTAGGGAATTTAATTTTGCCAAAAGGAATAATAATGCATTTTTTTGCATTTAGTTTTAGACCATGACTTTGACACCAATCATTTCTTCCTGTTAGCCCTTCCTGTAATATGTTGACATCGTTGGGTGACTCAATGATTGCTCCCAGTTTGCAATCATCAGTGAACATGGTGAGCCAAAGGTTGTTGACTTTGGCCTGGACTTCTGAGACATAGATGCCAAACTGTAAGGGGCCCTGTACAGACCCCTGTGGTACTCCACCAGTGACGGGTCTACTGGTGGAGGTGGAGTCATCAATTTTGACAGAGTGTGTTCTGTCATTGAGTCAATTGGCTATCCGTCTAGTTACATAAGTGTTAATAACTAGCTGGGAGAGTTTCTCAATGATGCCAGAGTGATGAATTGAGTTAAAAGCCTTGTCAAGGTTGAAATAGGCTATGTGCACTCTATTACCTTCATCCATGGCTTTGGTGACATTCTCAAGTAAGTCTACCAGGTTTAATAAGCATGATCTACCCTTAACAAAGCCAAACTGGGTTGGGTCCAGCATTTTGAGGTCAACTATGTCCTTGTTGATATGGTCCATGATAATTCTTTCCATGGCCTTGTCAATGAGGCTGTTTAGACTTATGGGTTTGTAGTTCTCAGGGTCATTTGATAGCTCCCCTTTGTGCAGGGAATTACTGTTGCTATTCACCATTCTACAGTAACATAGCCAGTTCTCAAGCTATGATTAAAGAGAATGCCAAGTGAGCCAATTAGGTCTTGTTTTAGATTGTGTAGTAAACAGCCTGGGATATTATCTGGTCCCACTGAGTTCATGTGTTGGGCCTTGGTGAGTGCAGAGATTACCTGATCTCTAGAGATACTAGGCAGAGGGCTGGTGTCAGATATGCTTTGGGATATAAGTGGATGGGGGGGGGGGTGAAGTTTTTGCTAAATCTGCAGGTTGGCAATATCTGCTGGTGTAGTATGAGTGGCCCCATCTACAACCAGTTCGGCACATAGCTGGGCATTCCCTTTTAGACTTCGGACATAGTTAAAGAATGTCTTATGATTATCCTTGGCTAGGTATGGGATTTTAGTTTCATAATTTGCTTTAGAAGACTTTACAAGATTTCTGATTTTCTTGTTTAGGCTTAGGAGGGAACTCTTCCTCTGCAGAGTGATATCCTCTTGCTTTGAGACAACAATTTTCTTCCTCATTATATAATCTGTTTATACTTGAAGTCCACCAAGGTATTTTGTCTTTACGGGAAGACCTGGTTTTGATCCAGTCAGGTACACCAGAGCTTATGCAGTCACTTAAGTGTTTATATAGGGCATTTGCATACATTTTTGCATAGTGATCATTGGTGTCTGCAATTGTGAGTGGTATGAAGCTTTTTATACCATCAATTAGTATAATGTAGTTAGCTTTGGTGAAGTTTTTCATCATTTTTGTTCCTGTGAGGGTGTCAGTTCAGGTAGTTACTTCAAATTAGACTGATATGTGGTCCGACCTAACTAGGGTGGTCATCACACATAGGGAAGAACAGTGACCCCCCCCCCCAGGTTGGTGAGTACTGTGTCCAGAACATCTGACCCCCCTCAGTGGGGGTGTAGACTATCCATTCCAGAGCATTTGTGTTAACAAAGTCCAGGAACTTCTGGGCTAGTGTGTTTTTACTCATGTATGCCTGCCAATCTATAGAAGGATAGTTTAAATCTCCCATGACTAAGGTGTTGGGCTGTATGGCGAGAGATTTCAGTAAACTGAGGTAGGTAGTGTGCTTATCCTGGTTCATGATGGGGATCTATAGCTAGCAATGATGTGGTATGGTACTTTCCCAATAGTTAATTGGACATGGAGTAGTTCGAGAGAGTCATGCTGTTTGACCAGTTTCAAAGTTTATTTGGTTTTAATGAAAATGGATACACCTCCACCTTTGGTTTCTTCATGCTCATTTTGAGGTCTGAACGTGTGGAAGGCATTGTAGCCTTGAACCATGTAATTGTGACTTAAACAGAACAAGCTGGAAAGACAGATATGTGTCCCAGACACTGACCCTCCTATGGAACAGGCTTCCCATCCATGTGAAGCTGAGTTTGTCTATTACCCAGTTTAAGCTCAACCTAGACGATGGTTGGTGGGGAACAGAAAGTTTACACCAGGCCTGGTACACATGTCCCTTAAGGACAGAGGTAGCTTATAAATGCCCAGCCCTCAGTGTCCTAAGTGACCATCATTATCCTTTCAGAAAAATTTGGCTAGGCTTAGAAAGGCCCCCTCCCCCTGGATCATTAGCCTAGTAACAATCTATGAATCTATGAATCAAAGGCCTCACTGTAAGATTGAAACCAGGAATAATTTAGTCCAGGCTGTTACTTGTGCCACTGACATGCTAATTACTGGGGAATAATGCCATCACCATTACACTGACACATGGTACCACTATCCTGACCTCCAAGACTGATGGAAGGCTGAAGTTAAACAGCGTTTACCACATATGCACTGGAAGTAGAACTACACATGTGTCTGGCCAGTAACTGCCATCCATAGATATTACCCAGTGCTGTTTTTCTCTCCATAGCCAATGAAGACATTTCAGTAAAAAGGCAGCTGCACAGGAGAAGATTGTGACATCCAAGAGAGCACCCGGGGGAGCACTCTTGCTTCAGAATGCATAGCTTTTACTATGAAATGAAGTATAGACTTAGTTTCATACCTTATAGCTTTCATAACTCACTGTCACATCTATGATAACTTCCTCAGTGCAAAAGAAGCAGTATGCCTGTTGATTGTTGTTAGTGTGTGTGTATGTGTACATGCCTTCTGACATTCACTTGGACATGTGGGTCAAGATCTTAAGACTGTGTTTCCACATTGCTATGATGCCTGTGTATCAATCCGCCCCCACTTCCAATTTATGAACTGATAGTTTTCCCATTGAGATGTCTGTCTCATTAAACTAAGTGCCACATTAGATGTGGTAAATATGTATGAGCGACCTTTTTTTGGTATAGTGGGTGAACATCTGTGTTATGGACAATTTTTAATGTACTTGTACATTGTATGCATGGTCCTAATATCTAGTCATACCCTCCTAACTTCATCTTAATTCCCTTACTACCTTCCAGATGTTTTCTTCTCTGCATATAAATATGTATCTTTGGATCAAAGTATAGGTCAGCACATAAGCCCCATGACCCTGTGAAGCTGCATCATAGTATCTTTCTCTAGCTGCAGCTGTGCATGTGAGATGGTGCTGAGCTCAATTGGGGCTTGTGCTCAATAGTCAAGCATTACTGCAGCTCATAAAGCTCTGGAGCTATACCATGCTCCCACATGGTCCATCTACAAATCCTGCTATGGCTGCAGCCAAAATATTTAATGAGCTGCTCATCATGCACACTTGCCTCGCTACACTCATTGTTAATGATAATTTTGACTCTCTGAATGTGCAAAAGTAAAAAGAAATGGAAAACTATCACAGAGACTACCCCATCTATGGAACAGGCTCCCCATCCATGTGAAGCAGAGTTCCTCCCTAATACAATTCAAGTGCAACTTGAACTATTGGATGGGAAACCAGAAGTTCATCCCTGGTTTGGCACCTATGTCTCTAATGCAAACAGGTAACCTGTAAATGGTTCATCTCCCAGGCTCATGCTTACAGTTATCAGGTATTAGAACTCATCAGAGATTTGGGATGCATGACTAGGCTTAAAAAGGCCTTTGTGGTCATCCACCTAGTAAACATCTGTAAACCTATGGCCCTATGAACCTAGGAAGAAACAATCAGGGTGACAGTGTTTCTGAACCCCAGGGAAAGTGTCTTCATGACCTTTGTTCCATATTTTTAAAATCCAGTCTGGGGCTGATGATGTCCCTTAAAAAAAGAAAAAAAAAATAATACAGAATGTATTACTAGAAAAAAGGTCTGACTATCTCATAACCAAGGTCTCATAGCTAATAAAGCCAACCTTTTATGTAGTGACAGCACAAATCACATTTTTGTCACTACTTGACCACCCTTCCTTCACTAACCAATATCTGTAATAAAAATCGCAATGGGCATGTTCCAGACCATCTAATTCTTAAATGAAATGAGACTACAAAAAAAAGAAAAGAAAATAAAAATTGCAAAAAGTAAATTGGCATTATAATTTTTAAGTCTCATACAACTTCATCAAGGCTACACACACTCCCATGTCTTCATTCTATACCAGAAGTAGGAGGTCAGATAACCCTCCAAGCTGAAGTCCTAAGTAACAATGCCCCTTCTGCCAGCCTTAGTCAGACAGCCCTGCATGATCGTTAAACTCCAGCAGCTATTCAGAGTATGAGGCTGACTATCTCCTTCCTGTTCTGTGTCTATGTCTTAGAGTCCCTGAGTCAGTCATGATCTTTCTTTAAGTAATGGTGTGGGCTCTTCTGCTAGATCTAAGTTTAAAACCTCAGCCCACCACCCAAGAGTATTCTGCTCTCTTTATCTATGTCCTGCCATCAGGGGATAGGAAGCCTTTAAGTTCTAAGATAAATATCTCCATTTTCCTTCTTGTGTTGTGGTTCAACAGACAAGAAGCAATTGCATCTACAGCTAACCTCGTAGCCCCATCAAGAGGACCTTTGATTTCAATGTCTACCCTTCTCTTCTCAGCTGACAAATCAAATCAGCTCTCTTCTCTTCCATCCTTCCACCTACTATGGTGGTTGGCAGACCAACGCAATTCTTTTTAGTCTTACCTCCCTGTACAATAGCCTTAGGTTATATTTTTGCCTGTTTGAAACCATGCTTATTGGAACCATTCCTTAAACAAAGATCAGTCTGTATGTGCTAGGTTAACTCTCATGCATCCTCCAGATTTGAAGGTCACTAATGCTGGCATCCAGTACCAGGTGTGCCTGACAGAATATCCAAGATACTTGGACTTTACAGATCCTTGTGGATATCATTAAATGAAATCCAATGAAGATAAAGGGCTTTAAAATAGTCATAGAAGATTGTAAAGGTGTAGCCTCTACGTGCAAACTATGAATAAGGTAGGCATTGTTCAATATCTGTTTGTTGGCTATGTAAAAAGGTAACTTGCAGGTGATTTGTCTTGGGTGATTGCAGCCTTCATTTTTTTTATCCACTCTGTGAGTACATTCCACTTCCCAAGACTTCCTAGGGCTGCAGCAAGTGCAGCTTCCCTCTCCTTTGGCAGTTCTCCTGATTACTCAACTTCATAGTGTGTTTGTCCACCTCTTGCTAAAAATATCAACCTCTAACCATATTCTTTGTATCTTGAGTGTAAATTGGAGGGAAGTGATTACTATAGAAATCTATTGTTAAAATAGTTTCTAACTGTTTACTGGTCAAATAAAAGCATGAGCACCAGACAGAGGTATTCTTTTTGCTTACTTCCTGCCACAAACTGAAAACCTGTCAGATCTGGAAAGACTAAACAGGTATCTTAGGGTTTGTGTGAAGCTAAGAATTTAAATTAGACTGTCTTTTATTTGGTTTGCTTTCAGATATATTTAGTAGTATTTATTGTTCATGCTGCTATTGCTTTGTTGAACCTGTTGATGCTACAGCTGTCATTTTGTGTTCTGCAAGTATAGCACAATACTTCTTTAATGATAATATCATGGGTTTTCAAAGTCCACTTCTCAGAAAAGCAGTTCCCAGACCAATTTGTTGCAAATGAAAAAAATGGTCAGTTATGGAATTCGTTGAGAAATTTCATCTATTACATCAATACCAATAGTTCATGAGTTATGGTGGCACATCCCAACATAGCATGTGGTTTTCTTTACATGCATGCACATGCGTGTGCACACTCACACACACACACACACACACACACACACACACACACACACACACACACACACACACACACACACACACACAAACACACACACACATATGGGAAATGTTGGCACTGTAGTAGGTGAGACATCCTCTCTCCCCTAAGATGGGTCGGGTCTATATTACATTGTCAAAAGCCGACAATATTGAATCTGATATTGTTGACATGACAATAGCGAATGCTTAGAATATCGAACGTGTAAACGGAACTCTCCATAAGGGGAGATTTCAGTTTACTTTAATGTAGTGGGTCTCAGAGTTGGTATATTTAAGTAGCGGGGGGTGGGGGATGTATGGGGGCTTGCCCCCCTACCTACACCCTTTTGTTTTATTTGTTTTGGTTTAATAAATGTTTTAATGATGATTTGATGTTTTACTACTTCGATCAGTAGTGTCCAATGTATACTGATTTGAAGTAGTAAAACTTCGATCATCTGATATAGACCCGATGGGTCAGATGGTTTCAGCCACTAATGCCCTGTTGAGTCCTCTATTTCCTGGGTCACATTGTTTTGTGGTTTTCTATAGCTGAGATTTTGATTATTTTTTTTCATTCAAGAAACTCTGTTCTCTGCCCTGATTTCTCAAGGAAGATATTTTCAGAGTATTAGACTTCAAGCATTTGTCACGCATCCTTCCCAGCAAGAATGAAGAACTACAAATGTTAGAGTTAGTCTTTCAGTATCTTCCTTTGGTGTTCAACTTGTTAGTTTCTCCTTACCCTTATTTTATTTTTATAATATTTGTGCTCATCTTTCTGTGACAGAAATATAAAGAAGATACTCAGACACCCTTCATAAGGGATGCCAGCAACAACCTGCTCACTAGTCCACAGGATATCAAGGGCAGATGGAAGGAGTATTTCCAGCAGCTTCTGAATGAAGAAAACCCTCAAAAGCTGTTCTGCCCCAGAAAGAGCCTACAATTTGAGAAGAAGTGGAGCCCACCCTAGAAGAAGTAAGAATAGCACTAAGGAAAATGAAGTCAAGGAAAGCAGCAGGCTCAGATGAGGTTACAGCAGGTATGTTAAAGATGCTGGGTGAGATAGGGGAGAAATGGCTCCTGAGGGTACTCATAGGAGTGTGGAGAGAAAGGTGTATTCCAGATAACTGGAGAATAATCATACTCCTGCCAGTGTACAAGAACAAAGAGGACATCCACAACTGTGGGCAGTACAGAGGCATCAAACTCCTATCACATTGCATGAAAGTTCTGGAGAGGATGATTGATAAATGGATACGCAGAGTAGTAGAATGTAAGATGGTAGCTGAGTAGTTCAGATTCAGATCTGGATGCAGCACAATTGACCTAATGTTTGCAGTGAGACAGTTACTTGAGAAGAAGCTAGAGATGAGGAGAGAGTCCAACTGGGCATTCCTAGACTTGGAGAAAGCATACGACAAGGTCCCAAAAGTGGTTCTGGGCAGTACTGTGGTGGTTTGAAGTCCCAAAAACATGGTAGAATTAGTACAGGCTATGTACAAGGATCCAATGACTCAAATACAAACAGTGCTGGCCTAACAAAGGGGTTCCCAGCGGGAGTGGGTGTACATCAGGGTTCAGCTTTGAGCCCACAGCTGTTCATACTGGTGATGGACTACATTAGCAAACAGGTCAGAGGGGACATATCAACAAAGTTAGTGTATGCAGACATTGTGGCATTACAGGCAGACACTGAGCAAGAACTTCAGTAAAGGATAGGAGAATGGAATGCAATACTAAAGGCACATGGCATGAAACTAAGCACAGATAAGACAGTGGTAATGGCAGCAAATTGGGGATATCGGAAGGAGCTTAGAATAGAGATAGAAGGGAAGATAGTGGAAAAGGTAAGCAGCTTCAAGTATCTGGGAGGGGTGGTTCAGGAGAAGGGAAGTCTGAATGAAGAGCTCAAAGCTAGAATCAGAGGGGCTGCAGCAAACTGGTACAGAATATCTAGTCTATGACAGAAAAATGCCAAATAAGCTGAAAAGTAAGCTGTACAAGACAGTGGTGCGACCCGTACTTCTGTATCGTACAGAAACCTCTACAGTAAAGGCAGAACAGTTGATGAAGCTAGAGATGATGGAAATGAAGTGCCTGAGAAGGGTGGTTGGGTGCATATTGTGGGACAGACAAAGAAATGAGGACATAAGAGCAGAAGCCAAAGTAGCTCTAATAGCAGAAAAGATCAAAGAGAACAGATTATGGTGGTTTGGACACGTGCAGAAAAGAAGAGGACAATCTGGTGAGGAAGATTTGGGACAGACAGGAAGAAGGTAAGAGGAAGCGAGGACATCAAGATTGTGTGAAAGAAGATCAGTGACAGTCAGGCATGAATGTTGAAGAAGGCAGGAGTGTGGCACTGAATCAAGAAAGTTGGTGACAGTTAACATGATATCCCCCCATGTAATAAAATTGGAAAAAGGGGGCTGATGATGATGATGATGAATGCTTGTGCTCATCCTTTCAATGTAACAACATCATGCCTGATTCCTTCATAAGTAATTTATTTGATTTTGATACTTTCAGGGAATATCTTTAGAAATATGGTTGCCTTCAAATTTTTCAGGCTTTTAATGAGAGATGCTGGGATAGGGGGTTCTATACTAGAAATGAGAAGTTAGAAAAATAGCAGTTTCAGTCTCTGTTATGCTTGTTTTATAAATCTTCAGCTGTTTAATGTTTCCTACTTTAATTAAGTATGCCCATTTACTACTCTGAAGGAATATTTGTTTTGCCAAAAATGAAACTAATTTTCTTGGGCCACATGCATTTACAGTTGTTAAACAAACTGTGTAGCTTTCATGTGGTCAGTGATTCTGGATCTGATTTTTCAGCATTGCTTGATAAAGATGGCATTAGAACATAACTGACCTGTTTGTTTAAAAAAGTAATTTAATTTCTACAATACTTATGATTCCACTTTGAGCTGCTCTTAGTACTGCATTAGATAACATGGATGGGGCATTACATTTAAGGAAACTATACTATCTGCCTGAAAGTAACAATAAAATATAAGAGAACTTGAAATAAATAAAACTGGTTATGATTAGGTAAAAAAAGAGAAATTGAATCATATACTGTCCTAGTTCCCATGCATGCACATACCTGGTCAGTTTACCATGTGATACAGAGCAGCATCTTTTATTGTTTAGGAGCAACCATATCTATAATTTAAATGCGTGTGTGATACATGGAATCCCGTGTCTAAATATTCACATTTTGTACAATATTGTGACTTATGAATATTATTCTAAGTAAAATATCGCAGCAGTGTTGGATACTATCGTATCATGATAGCATCATAACAGAAATGCTCTAGCTACACGGAACATTTTATTATATAGGATTTACAAAACTCCTTTGTATGCCTATTTCTGTTTCCACCTGTTTTGCCAGTTCAATGATAAAAGAACTGACAAATGTGCTGATATGTGTGAGGCTCTGAAATGAAAACTTGGACTGTGGTTATATGATTATGTTCCAATATAATTGACGACAGCTGGCTGGAGAATACAGTAATGGGTTTTGGGCTATGAAGAACAACAAATGGCATGGCTTGTAGTCATGTGTATAACTCCTAAATGAATTGATGTGAAATGGCATAAGAACATTGTAAGAAGGTATGTCCGATGGAGTGAAATAAATCATGCATATGTTGTCATGTTAACACATTAAAAATGTAAAAGCAATCAAATTAAACCACGCTGCAAAACTTTTTGATCTGAAATGGATTCAAAAAGAAAAGTTAACTTTTCCTGCTGTAAATGCTTTAGCCTGGACGAGATAGCATAGTTTGACTCCAACAGCTCCCAGAAACATTAGCAGTCTTAATCAGTTCTGGGAATTTGTACATAATGAATGATGAGGGTGAGAAATGAAAACTCCTGCTCAGCACCTTAAGCTGTTATGCATGCAGCAACACTCAATATGGCACTGTATAACAATATGGTAATACTGTCCTATGCGTAAAAGGGCCAGCAGCCCAGATGCTGAGCCCTACAGCATCTGGAAAACCCCATAATTTTTACACTGTAAGTCAATAGCATTATGACAACAATTTTTTAGCATTTAAAGAAAGAGAGCAGTGCTGCATAGACAACTAGCTTTGATAATAAATTTCATCTGCTTGCGTGTACTTGCCAGAAAAGCTATGTTTTTTAGCTTAGAATTTGACTATTTGAACATTCTTATTTGACACTGTGCAGTAATGTTGCTTTCAGTCTTCAGATATCTAATTTCCCTGTCTCTTAGTTTTTAATATCATAAATCTGTTTTAATTCTTTATTTCAAATCCTACACATTGATCCATTTGTAATTTGTGAGAAATATTTTTATTTAAGGAAGTGTAATGAAAAAAGGCTTGCTAATAGAAGCTAAATGATGTCCTTACTGCTGAAATATTATTAATTATATGGGATTCCCTGCTGTGGAAGCCTGATGTCTGGCCAGTCTTTCAAAGACTTCTGAATTTAAAAGTTATGCCGGACATCAACATATGCTCCCTGCGTAATGAAGGGCATAAAGGTGATGTTCGGGTTTACCAAAATCAAAACTTCTTTGCCGCCAGTCTGAACATGTCTTTTACACCTTCAACCTGTCTGCCTCTGTCTGTTTTCTGCCAGTTGAACACATTTTCATTCTCCAGGGACTTCCTATGCCTGTTTGCTGCATTTGCAAGATAAGTGCCCAGTTGGGGATTTTGTTTTTTCTTGTTTTTTTTTTTTGTGTTCCTTGAGATTAATGTCATCCAGGAAGGGTAAATGCCAGTGTGGGAGAAAGATTCCCAACAGAGACTGCCATGATGTGTCTTTTTTGCTTAGGTGTTTCTCATGACCATACTTCTTGTTCTATTTCTCAGGCGTTCGTTCCAAAAACCTTTAGCAGTAGACTTTCTTCCCTTTCCTTGCATCTTGAGAACCAGCATCTTAGAGTACTCACTAAAGATACTATGGAAGGTATCTCTTGTCCCAAGGGTCAGCCATTAGGGAAGAATAAGGTGAAAAGGTACGACTGGAATCTTCAGCTGTCCAGCCTCTGCCAGGTGCTTCTCCTGAGGTCATTACGAGACCCAGAGCCTCACAAGGCTATATTGTCAGATTTCTCTGCCACGACTATGTTGGAGGCCAGTGAGGATCCAGCTGGCAGCATGTCCAAAGAGGCTTTGCAGGCATCTGTCTTGGACATTCAGAGAAAACCATGGTTGATTTTTTTCTGTGGAGCCTAGGGGAGTTCCTCAGTTAATAGTTGGGGAAGAAGTTCCTGCTATGGTTCTCGACTCTCAGGACATTCCCTTAAAAAGAAACAAAAGATTAAACATGTTTCTTCTGCTTCTAGGGATCCACAAAGTGAGTGGCCGGCTTTTACTCAGGGGTTATTTTCTGCATTAATGTCCTTAAAGCCTCCTCATGGGGTTTCAGTTTCTGCTCCTCCTTGGTCCTCTACTCCTCCTAAAAGGCCTAGAGACTAGGATTCTTCTGAAGATGAGTTGGATTCTGCTAATGAATCCCTAACTTATTCTACTCAAATTCCTTCTCCTTTTTATGGGTCAGAGGAGGAGGACTCTATTAGTCCTGATGTTCTTTTGGAGGAAATTTCCTTTGGGGACACACTCTCTAGGATGATGGATTTTTTTAAGTGGGATTGTACTCAGGTCTCTGATATCCATAAGAGGTACTATGAGTTGTTGCAGCTGGACTCTCCCAAACCTCTGGCTATTCCTCCTGTATTGGCAGCTTTACTGGAGACTTTCTCCAATACCTTTCAGGTACCAGTTTCTCTCCCCCCTGCTCCCAAGAAGACTGATAGGTTTTATAGGGTTCCTGAGGATTGTTCTTTTTTATATAAATGTCCTACTTTTGACCCTTCAATAGTGTCCGTAACCTCTGATAAGCTGTCTCATTTTCTTCCTTCACCTAAGTTATTGCCTTCTGACAAGGACAGCAGAACTATGGACAGGCTGGGAAAAAAGGTTTACACTTCTGCTATCCTAGCTTTTAGGGCTATTAATTATCAAACACATATGTCTAGGTATGTGTTGGCTCTTCTTTCCCAGGCCTGTCAACTTATTTCTGATTTTTCAGACTCTGAGGGTAAAACTTCTGCTCTTTCCTTGCTAGGGACTTCCCTCAAGTCGTCCATCATTCTATTAAATGTAGTTATGATGTCACAGATCCCTCTTGTAGGGCTTCTGTTTTTGGTTCAGTTATGAGGAGGTATTCTTGACTTAGGCTTCAACCTCTACCTGATGATATTAAAGCTAAGTTGATGGATGCTTCTCTGGATTCTAAAGTTTTATTTGGGGAAGCTGCTGCTGGTTTGTTTAAATATATTCAGTATAAGGGTAAGGCCTTACAGGAAGTTATATGGGTTTGTTTCTCCTGTGCCTACATTTCAAAGAAACTACCCTGCTAAGCCTGCCTTTGTTCATAGGCAATCCCGTCCTTCTACTAAAGGTAAGAAGTGTGGCAAACAGACTCCTCCTGCTAAGGCTACTCAGTTTTTGTAGACTCCAAAGCCTTGCTTTCTGGACAAACCAGGCACTGTGTGACTATCCATCCCTTCCCTGCCACATTCCTCTTTTTCTTTACCTTTCTCTTTCTCTTCCAGTTTGGCTTCAGATCACTCAGGATTCTTGGGTTCTGTTGATCATTCGTCAAGGGTACTTCATGGTGTGGAAATCCTGTCCTCCGTTTATGGGGGGGGGGGTTATATTACATTATCGAATTTTCAAAACTTTGAATCTGATATGGTCAACACCATATAATCGAAGTCTTGAAACATCGAAAATGTAATAAAACACAGCAACCTACAAAAACAAACCATTTAAACACTCTAATTAGGGGGGCAAGTCCCCTGCAACCCCCACGTGGGGAGCTGCACCACCCACATCCCCCGCTACTTAAATATACCAACTCCAAGATCACATTACAGTGCAGAAAAGGGAAATCTTCACTTTCCATGCTGTATGAAGATCTTTGTTAAAAGATTTGAAGTTTCAAGACTTCGATCATATGGTGCCGACCATATCAAATTCAAAGTTTTGAAACTTCGATCTTCTGATATAGACCCATTTATGGGCATTCCTCAGACTCTTCAGGAACATCTTCCCTTTTTTATCAGAGGCTCTTCAAGATCTCTTGTCTCAGTGCATTATTTAAGAGGTGCTAGTGTCCCAAATGGGGAAAGGGTTCTACTTCCGACTGTTTCTAATGCCCAGAAAAGAGGCCACTTGATGATCTATTCCACACCTCTCTCATCTAAACCTTTATTTAAAGGTACCTTTCTTTCGGATGTTGTCCCTTCAGATTCTGTTTCGTCTCTTGCTCCCTCAGGCCTATATGGCGTCACTGGATCTCAAGAATGCTTATCTCCATATTCTGTTCCATCCTCTTTTTGGGAAGCTTTTGCATTTCTCTGTTGCTTCCTGGCATTTTCAGTTCTCTGCTTTGCCCTTTGGCATTTCTACTGCCCCAAGGGTGTTCACCAAATGCCTTGTTCTTGTGACTGCCATTTGCAGACTTAAAGGAATCCAAATATTTCCTTACTTGAATGACCTGTTGATTCAGGCATCCTCTCCAGAGACACTTTTGCAAAATCTTCATTTTGTCGTATCCCTTCTTCAGACCCTGGGGTTCAATATAAATTTCAAAAAGTTTTCTCTGACTCCTTCTCACGATCATGTTTTTCTGGGTTTCAGGATTCAGATGGTGCCAATGCTTGCACCACTGCCCCCTCCAAAGGCTTTAACTCTCATTTCTTTCTTTCACACTCTTCTTACTCTGGCTTTCATTACCACCAGGGAGTTTCCGAGACTTCTGGGCTTCATGGCATCCACCATTCCGATGTTCCCTCTGGCCAAACTTCATATGCGAAAGTTTCAGTAGTTTCTGAAGTTAGTGTGGCTTCAATATGCTCATCCTCTAGAATTTGTAGTTTCTCTTCTTCCTTGTCTCAGACAGGCACTTCTCTGGTGGATTCAGCAGTTCTCTCTGAATCCAGGGATCCCTTTTCATCCCCCTCTTCCCTCTTAGGAATATTTCACAGACACCTCAGACATAGGATGGGGGGGTGACTTTAGGCTTCATAAAGGTTCAGGGGGTGTCAGCAGAAGGAGAACATCTCTTTTCTCCAGGGTCTCTCAAGGTATTCACAAACAATACCACAGTGATGTGGTATATCAACAAACAGGAAGGAATGAGATCTTACCTTCTTTGCCAGTTGGTGCTTCTGGTATGGGACCTTACTGTCAAGTGTCAAGTGTCTCTTTAGGCAGTTTATATCCCTTCTAGTCAGAACATTGTGGCAGACACTCTGAGCAGGTCCTTAACTCAGTCCCATGAATAGATGCTTCACAAGCATGTGTTTCTGGACATTATCCACCAGTAGGGTACTCATCAAGTGGATCTTTTTGCCTCCCCTCTAAACAGACAACTTCCTCTGTTTTGTTCCAGAGTCCCACTTCCTCTGGTGTGGAAGGTGGATGCCCGCTCATTCTCTAGGAAGGGATTGTTTCTTTATGCATGCCCTCCTCTTCCTCTCATTTGGAAAGTCCTGTTCAAAATTCAACAGGATGCTCCCAAAATCTTGTTGGCCAATCCCTTTTGGCTGTGACAACACTGGTTCCCACTTTTTCTGCATCTAGCCAGGGGCAATCATCACATGTTGTCTTACAGGGTTGATCTAATCACACAAGACAAGGGATCTCTTGTCCATCCCCACCTGTTCATGCTTCAACTGACACTGTGGGTGATAGGATTTTGATTCCTCATAGACACCTTTTTTCTGAGGGTGTGCTGCAAGTCCTGCAAGAGGCAAGGAAACCTAAGACGAGGAAATTCTACTCATCCAAATGGAAGAGGGTTTTCTTTTTGTTGTCTCTCGTAACCTGGGCTCACTTACTGTGGATGCTCCTTTGGTTCTCTCTTATTTGTGTGAGTTGCTCGATGTTGGTTTGGCATATTCTTCTATAAGGCCCAGCTATAAGCTAACTCTGCTTGTCTGCTTTTTTCTCCTCTTTTAGCTGCAAGAGTTCAGGTGAAACAATTTCTTAAAGGCATCCTTAATTTTAGACCTCCCAGGAAACCTGTTCCTCCTCTCTGGGATCTTAATTTTGTTTTCAAGAAGTTGACTCAGGCTGCCTTTGAGCCTGTTGCTTCAGCTTTCTTGCAACATTGTTCCTGAAAGACTGTTCTTTTATTGGCTCTTACTTCTGCCAGATGGGTGTCTGAGTTGTAGGCCCTTATGGCTTGTCCTCCTTTTTTGAATTTTCATGAGGTCAGAGTGTCCTTGCGCACTAACCCTTCTCTTATGCCGAAGGTGGTTAATGAGATATCTCTTAATCAGACTATTAATCTGCCTACTTTTTTCCCCTCTCTGCAAACTGACAGTGAGAGGGTGCTGCATATTTTGAACATGCATAGGCAACTTAGAGTTTATTTGGATATGACCCAGGCTATCAGAAAATCTGATCAGCTATTTGTTTCTTTTCATCCTAGATCTTTGGGGCTTGGTGTATCCAAGCCGAATATTTCTTCTTGGATTTCCAAGGCTATTTCCTTTTGTTACAATTTTCATGGCAAGAACATTACTTTTTCAATTAAGGCTCAGTCTACTAGAGCTGTGGCTTCTTCTGATGCTTTTTTCAAAGGCTTAGATGCTAATTCTTTTCTGGAAGCAGCTACCTGGACTTCACTGCATACTTTTACCAAACACTACAACTTGGATGGTATCTCTAGAGCTAGGGCTGGTTTTGCTAGTTCAGTTCTTCATGTTTTTTAAAGGGTACTTCTGCCCCTTTGACCTCCCTAGTTTCCTCTTAAACTTTGGCACCCTCCCATATAGCTAAGATTACTGCAGATGTGAATGTAAGTATATAGTACAGATGTGTAAAATCTTACCATAACGGAAGATGTCCTTGCCTTCACTGCTGCAGTAGTCATTCCCTCCCTCCATCCCTCTAGTTCTTTGTTTTCCTGGATGTACATATTACCTCTTGGGTTCCTTGGACTGGTATTCCTCCTGGGGTAATCAGTTCTGTTTTTGGTAAGCCTGAATGTCACTTTTATGCCCTACGTTACTCATGGAGCATATGGTGACATTCTGCATACCTTTTAAATTCAGAAGTTTTTTAAGACTGTCCAGACATTGGGCTTCAGTGGGAGGGAATCCCATATAATAAAGAATACTGCAGTAGTGAAGGCAATGACATCTACTGTTATGGTAAGATTTTACACAACTGTACTTTCTGAAGAACAATCTTGGAAGATAGAATCACAAATACATCTTCTGAGGTGCAAACATAGAATTATGCAGATGCATTGCAACTTAAGTTTTATTTGGATATCACCTACCCAATATAACTAGAGGAAATAAAACAATATCAGAAGTACAAGAACCAACAGAGAAATTCACAATATTTTATAAAATAAGTTGTGATTCAATCAGTACAACAGCAAATTCTGAAACTCACGGATGTAATGTTCAAATGTTTTTGCTGGGGGCTTTGCCACCAAACCACCAAATATTAGGAGCTGCACCCCTGCACCCTTATGATATCTTCAAAATAAATGCCAAACAAAAGAGGGGCCAGCACTGATCCATGCAGTACCCCACTAGTTACAATTTTATGTTCAGTGAGGGTATCAGCAACATATTTAAAGACCTGGGATCTGTTGGCTAGCCAATTTGCCATCCAGTGATTAATGGATGAGTTTACATTAACTTTGGCTTAATTTATAATAATACCTCAAGGGGTATTGTGTCAAAAGCCATGACCAGGTCAAGATAAGTAGCAGACTCTGAGTGACCTCTGTCCACAGCTTCTGTAACCTTTTCAAAGAAGCTTACTAGGTTCAGGACCTGCCCTTCACAGAACCAAACTGATTGGGTCTATATCAGTTAAATTGCTTATGTCTGCAGAAATTAGTTCTGCTATGATAGGTTCATGGCTTTGCATATAAGGTTGGTCAAGCTGATGGGCTAATTCTTACCTAGTGCTGTACAGAAGCCACCCTTATAAAGGGCAGGGGTCACAGTGGCTGTTCCTGGCATCAAGAACAAACCCTAATGATAGGCTGAGGCTAAACAGTTAAAACAGAGGCTTGGATAGTGCATACTTACAGTTGAAGAGAATGCAGCCTGGAATGTTCTCTGTTCCTATAGAACTATTACTTTTAGTTTTTGACAGGGATTTTAAGACTTGTTTCAAGGTGATGTCAGAGAAAAATAAATCTTCAGGGATACAGGGAGCAGCAATCTGAGTAGTAGGTAGGGTAAAGTTAACACTAAATTTGTCTGCTACTGCATTGGCTATATTATTTGGATTGCAATGTATATTATTATAGATCAGCTCGGTACATTGTTGGACATTCTTTCTTAATTTCCTGATATAACTTGAAGGAAGATCTGTAGTTTCCTTTGGTATATATAGTGGGATGTATCTCAGAACAAAGGGAATATACTACATACTTGGAGTTTGCTCATAGATTTATAGGTGTGTGTTAAGCTATTGATCTGTGAGGATCTTTAGAAGTTTAGCCTTACATTCCCATATTAGTTTTTGGTCCTTATATTTTGCATACAAATAACCAAGAAATGAGCCGAACAAAGATTTTGTGGGGGAAGGGTACTCCAAAGTATTGCAGTCTTACAGTTAATATCTGTTTTAGGTGATCAGACAGCACTTGTAGTGTCTGGTACAGGTGATCAGACAGCACTTGCAGTGTCTGGCTACAGGTGATCAGACAGCACTTGTTGTGCCTGGCTACAGGTAATCAGACAGCACGTGTAGTGTCTGGCTACAGGTGATCAGATAGCCTTGCTGTATCTGGCTATATAAAATGCTGCATGCTGCAGGCTAAAATATGTCAGTGTGTATTTTTTTTTCAGCTTCAATATTTTTTTTTTCAGTGGGTTTGATTTTATATGCTTTTGGGGACATAGTTATATAGGTGTAGTACTGGTTTTGTTGTTGTTTTCTGAACAGGAAGAATGTGGTAATATCAGGTTTGTTTAGTTCAAAGATCTTCTGTCTGTATAAGACGTAAATCTTTTTTATTATTATGTATTTATTTGTCTATTTATTGGTACTGCTGTTATTTTGGCACTACAAGCTGTCTTTACTTTGCAATATTACTACATTTCATTTGATATTTAATATACATTTGCATTTTTTTTTGCATTCTGATAAAATATTTTTCATTTTCAAGCCTTTTTTTTATTTTTCTTATTGTTTTACTTTCTTTTATTAACTTACTTACTATTTTGAGTTTAGTTTCACTGGTTAGTTATATGTAATTTTGACATTTTAAAACTCAACATAATGATAAAAAACATGAAATCACTAGAAAAGAAAAAAGATTGCAGAAGAAAACAGTTTATTTTAGTGACTCTATCACCTAAACCCAACCACACATTCAGATGTAATTTGTTTGAATAGTACTAGTGTTACAGAAATGTTTTTTCTAAGGTAAGGTGCAGTGTAAGGGTTAGTAAACATATAATATCGTGCTGGGGGCATCTCTGAATTTTTTTTCCCACAATCACATAAATTGATCTATCTATGGTAGGTACTTCATGTAGCTGTGAGGTCATGTTTGTGAATCCTGCCCAAGATCTTGATAGTTTGGCATAAATCAAAGGGTATAAGTGCATTTTATGTTATCATGGTCAACCTTTCAAATGTTATATTTGCTCTTCCTTTGGCTATCTAGCCAAAAACTGATGTTGATAGTATTATATTTTGTGTTGTTATTGTAATCATTTTTTTCTGGAATTGTCTACAAGTCCGTATTAAGGGCCAAAGTGATGGCAACTTCTGGCCAGACTGTACATCTCAGGAACCTCCTCAGGAAGGTTCTAAGTTGCCCTTGATTTTGTACCACCAATGATTTATTTGTAGGCAAAGAAAGAGATGGTTTAATATCTGAAAATCCTACCAATATTTCTGCTAAGCCATTTATAATGGATAGTTCTTTGGACAGGAATAATTTTTATGATAGGGATGTCAAGGGTCTATATTAGAAGACCAACTGTTTAGGTGATTGAGCACCTAAACATCGATCTGCTATGTCGAACATCCCAGGGAAACACGTCCCTCGGCCATAACACAAAAAACATTACTTTACATCTAAATTAAGTGGGAGGCTTTGCCCCCCACACCCCTGACATGGGGGGCTGTGCCCCCCACACCCCCCCTAACTAACTATACCAACTCAGAGATCACTCAACAGTAGGGAAATAGCAAATTCCGGTGAATGACCAAGGGAAATCTTTCACTGCATTAAATCGTCCGTTCACCGTTTTTGCTTTTGATATTAGATCGATGTTTAGGTGCTCAATCACCTAAACATTCGGTCTTCTAATATAGAACCGGATGTCAAGATTTCAGATGCCCCATCTACTTCTGATATAAATTATAGAATTCATAAGTACAAGAATAAAAAAGACGAATTAAAACACAGGTTTATATCTGTATCTGTTGGCCTTTATTGTTAGTGGCATGAAGGAGATTGGCTAATGACACAACTATATTGTCCTGGCTGAAAGAACATCTTTTGAAAGGTAAATAGCTTTTTTTCTTCCCAAAAACTGACCATCAGCTACTACCAGTGCCTCTTCTTCCTCTCCTGTCTATTGGACCCAGCTTACATTTCCCTGGGCTCAAACTGACCAATGTCTGGGGCCAGTGAGAAGACCAGGAATGCTGGTGTAGCATCATATTGCTGCTAGAGAGTGTGCTATAACCCCCTGTTACCCCATGGCAGCCTTACAAGTTCCTCCATTGCAGTCCACAAGAGGGGCATACATGATTCCTTGCGTAAGCAATCTCCCAACAAAGTGGTACATCACTTCTGTTGCACACAGTGTACCAGATGCTTAACGTTGTTTTTGCCATAAGCCTAAACTGCCTTGCTGTCCTGCTCCCAGATAGGCAAATCATCAGCTGCTAACTCCCATCCTCCCCAGTGGCCCCTCTAGCTCTTATGCCGCTAATCAAGCCCAAGTCACCTGGGGTATAGTAAAGGCTTCATACCTCTGTACTATATGGCTAGGTAAACAGTTTTTTGTCTGTATTAAATAAATGACAATTGGAGGGGATCCATAATTGTAAATGGTGGTATTAGTTTAGATTTAACTGCTGTTCAGGTGTTATTTACTGGGTTGTTGACTATATAGATGACTGTAGTATTTTTTGAGGTAGATAGGATTGTGTTTACTGTTTGCAAAGGGACTTTCAATGTGATTTATAATGTGATATATATGTATCTGCTAGTGGATTTTTCTCTACTTTGTGAAATTTTACATATGGAAAACCGGCTGGCTTCTACATGCTGGCACATGTACTTGGCTATATGACTTTAATTGTGATTGTCAATCTTCCACTTTATGAAATGCAAAAATCCTTAGGGAAATAATAACTTCTAATCGTTATACTGTTGCTGTATCTCCTAGTCTCACGTACTTTAAGCATACTTATAAAAATGAAAATGATTAAGCTTTTATGTATTTGAATATGTCTTTGTTATCCTGTTCCAAAATGATAACAGGATTTCAGATCATGTTATCTTACTGTTGCAGATGAATTATGGTCTGATTCATATTGGACCTTGCTAACCTATATTGGCTTAGAGACTGATTATATTTTCATTCAACACAGGGAATACTAATTATTTCTTTTTCAAAAGAAAAAAATATAGGAGTTTAAGTTTTTTTTTTGTTTACACTTTACTTCGCACTTCTGCCAAATATTTTGATCAATATATATTTGGTTTTATATGGCTTTATAGGAAATTGTATAATGGATGAGTCTTCTTTGCTAACTATTGTGCATTCTTATTTATATTTTAAGTTCTCCATATCCAGTTTGTTTTTTCATTATGGTGTTATGGCTCCCTTATCTATTACTGTTGCTGAATTAAAAAAAATGTATTGAAGTTATTTAACAAGTCTGTTTTGTAAAAACAATCTGGTTCAGGAAATACAGAGAAACATTTATTTAACAATTATAATGATGATGTTAAAATGTACAAGCTTTCACACCGGAGACAGTGTTTTACCAGATGCTAGCAAACCTGATAAGCAGAAGCAGAGCATTCAAATAGTGAGCAGATGATAGATAATAGACAGTAGCCTTACCTTCAACCACCATGTGGCCACAGTGGTGAGGAAATCCTTTTATTTTGTGCAACTTATAAGTAAGGGCATGGCATCTAGGTCCAAAGAGGTCATTGTCCCACTGTACTCTGCCCTTATCAGACCAGTCATAGAGTACAATGCTCCATTTAGTATGTACCTGACCAGGCATATGCAGCAACTAGAGCGACCTCAAATGTTCTTGACAAAAAGGATACAAAGTGTAACAAACCTGCCTTATGCAGACTGCCTTAAAGCTCTTTAACCTCTACTCAGTCTCCTTTAGATTGCCGAGGAGTAATCTATGCCTGGCTTACAAGGCATTCACAAACCCCACAGTTATGAATTTCCTACATATTCTTAAGTCAAAGAGTACCAGAAATACAAGGTCTAGGGACTTGAACTTTGTCTGTGACTTGAACAGAACATGTTGGAGAGACAGATATGTGTTTCAGAGACTTCCCCGCCTATAGAACTGGCTTCCCATCCATGTGAAGCTGAGTTTGTCTATTACCCAGTTTAAGCACAGCCTAGACAAGTGGATAGGAAATAGGAAATTTACACCAGGCCTGGCACCCATGTCCCTTATGGAGAGAGATAGCTTATAAACTCCTGTCCCTCAATGTCCTATTTGGATACAGGACATCATTATTCTTTTGGGAGAACTTGGCTAGGCTTAAAAAGGCCCCTGGCTCATTAGCCTAGTAACAGTCTATATATCTATGAATCTATGAAATAGAAGCTTGCCAACAGAACACATCATAAAGTTAATATTAATTAAAACAGCAAGTTAATCATTTTATATTAAGTTGTTTAAGGTTTAGAACTGGTTTGTTACTGAGAGTACTGTTCAGCCTGAAGTAATATGATCCAATAATATTCTTGATAATCAGTCAGGGATGTAATATCCCCACCTCTACAGCTTGCCATAATTTTCTCAGTAACAAATTCATCTACTGCACTGTTGTCATGCAGGTATTTTCATGAATACATTACTCAGGACATGTCATCTTTTTATTTTGAATAATGAACAGAAAGTCTGTCTTTCAGTATGTGGTTTGATTTCCCAACATAAAAAGCAGAATATTTAACACATATTGCTACATATATATTGCATTCTTTATACTGTAGTTTACATATATATTGTAAATAAACATGTGCCTGTTAGTAGATATTGAAACTCACAGTCTTCACAAAATATATGCAAAATGTCCAAGAATAGCAGAGTAATTTACCCTTAGTGTTAATACTAAGTGACTTAGTCTGAGGTATTTCTTTATAACATAACTGGTGCTTTAGGTTAGCAGACCTTTAACATACCATATTTGGTCTACTACTAAGAAGCTTCTTTATCTCACTTGAACTTGTGAGAATTGACCAATTGTCTTTAATAATGTCCATAAACTTAATATTAGTGTCTTAGTTATAGTCAGTGGAAAATATACATAGGTACACTTAACACTATTTGTTTTAGTGGTATGTTGCACTGTCCTGTCCTGTAAATTAGGTCTCTCAACAGTGCTTCATCTGTGTCTTGTTCTATCCTTAAAACTATTTGATACAGTAGTACTTCCTACTACTTTGTCTACAGATTATGGTCTCTTGACATTGCCCCTTTCATGCAACATTTTTTCTTTAATTTCAGCTAATAGACGTGATAGATATGCTGTCACAAAAGTAATTTCACATAACATCCAATTATTGTTCCAGTATTACACTAGAAGTAGTTAATCTTGGATCATGTAGCATCTACCCCAGTGATATTATTTTATAAAACAATAATTTAAGATGCATACTACTTCTATGCAAGTATGAATTCCTATGCACATCATTTTATGTATATACTTGCATTAAGTCTGTTTGCTGTGAAAGATATATTCAAGCAAAAAACATAATTTCATTACAGCAATTACATTTAAGATGTAAGCTATCAGTGTGAAGTTTAATAAAATCAACAGACTGAAGTGATTACTTAGCTGTACTTCCCCGGAACAAAAATATATAATTCAAAAGTCCTCTGTAAAATAAAATGGGCTCCATATAAAAGTTAGTGTCCCTGTGGACCTAAACATTTTCCCAGACTAACAATCTGAGGTTAGTATATTTATTCACCCACTGTGTACCCATAGCTGTTCCTGCAACCTAGTGGAAGATTCTGTCACCAAACATGAAAACATTATTTTCTTATTTGGTAATGGTTTTGTTACAATTAAAGGGAACTTTAATATTTTGGTTGTAGAAGTTTGTTCAAAGTTTCATGGGTACTTAGTAGGCTATTGATTTGTAAGGATATTAAGAAGCCCAGAATTACATTCCCATGGTAGTCTTTATCCATTATGTTAATATGAAGTACAAGATTTTTCCATAGAAGTGGTATTCTCTGTGATACAAATCCATCCCACCGACATGCTATATTTGTTTTACAAAATAGATTGAGATCCCTGAAGCAGATGTTCATGATACCACAGGACTTGCAAATGTGTAATAGGTATGACAAAATAGGGTCTGTGGAAGTTCTATATTCAAGACAGAAGTTGCCTCTAATTAGAGTGTATGATACTGAGAAGAGGGACAAGGCTTTGAGAACTGGTGCTTTGAAAAATATTTACAAATCTGTCTTCATTAAAAATGCATCTACAGATAGTGCACTTTTTTTGAAAGTTGAATCATCAAAAATTAATTTGAAGAACAAAGTCAGCAGTGGCATTTTTGTAAGCCAGTTTCTGCAAACAATTTTTACAGTATCAACCTTTTCACCTTTTTAATGCAAAAATCAATATTGCTCATAGTAAATATATTAGGGTAAGAAGGAATAAATACTATGCATACTATTACAACTAAGGCTGAGTTACAAAAAGAAAGAATCAATTTCCTTCAATGTAGTTATATTGTTATATTTTAAATAAACATTTCCATAAAGTTAAAAATGAAAGGGTATCAGGAATATTACTTTCCCTGTTATCAATGAGTTCAATGGTAAGAAACTTGATTGGTCAGCATATAATCATCTTTAAGACTGGGCAGTAATGATATAGAGAAACTTTCAAATACAAATGCTGCAGGAAAAATCTAGCACCCAAAGAATACATAGCAGGTGGCATATGTGGCATTTATATCCCATTATCGAAAGATGAAAATAGCAAATGCTATTTCATCGGCCCCAAAACATCTAAGCATGAAAATATCAAACATTCAGAACAGCGAATTTTTTTCCCATATAAAAAAATTTGCTGCTCCGAAACACATACACACAACACAAGCACACACATACACTTAAATTCCTATATCTAACGCTACACTAAACTAAACATACACTACTATCTACCCACTTACCTTAACCCAAACCCTAACCCTAAGGTCCGTCACTATCGCACACTCACCTAACCCACACCCTAACCCTAATTCACTTAAACTGCCCCTAACCCTAAAGTCTGTCACTATCGCACACAAGCCTAACCTACGCCCTAAGCCTAACTCACTTAACCCACCCCTAACCCTAACGTACAAACAATCGCACACTTACCTGAACCCAACCCATAACTTTCCACCACAGTGCTAAGAATAGTGAAGCCACAGAAACGGCCAACCGAATTCTTTCCCAAGGAAAGAATTTGCTGTTCTGCAGCTTCGCTATTCTTAGCATTCGCTGAATAGTGTTCGATATCAGAACATTCAAAGTTTTAATACTTCAGTGTTCTGATATAGACCCCATATGTGTGATGGTTTCCTCTTTGGAAGATATAATGAAATTACTTTTATTAACAAGAATAACGCAATGCATAATATCTATTAGAAAGCAAAAAATGAAAAAAATGATAATGGTTTCTTAGTTATTATGAAATACTGGGTTTAATCAAACAAGATTAAAATTATAATTGGATATAAATATGATATACTGTGTACAAATTCAGAAATGAATGCAGTTTCATGGAAGAACATGATGTCCCTATGCAAAAGTGAATATAATTTTAAATAATTGTTGAGCAATAAGAAAAATGAGGAGATTCTTAATGATAGAATATTTAAACACAATACATATAACATTTTGTCATTATGTGTTTTTTAATCAGAGATCTGATTGCAGATTAAATGTTGTTGAATGTGTTTTCTCATGTATGATGTGCAGCTGTTAATTATATAAGAAAGTAGAAAGAGCACAAAAGTTTTGTATAAGAGAATACATATATGGCTTGAATATGCATATAATGCTTTTCTTAGGGATAGTAATGCAGTTTACTAGCAAGCTGATTTCAAATTTCAGGTTTTAGGATTTGTGTAACATGGTAAGTAAGATGGTGGTGATTATAGAAAGAAATTGTTATATTACTAAAACCGAATGAGAGTCTCAAGGTTGACAGTAGCCAATGTTGCTATAACTTAAAAAAACAACTACCAATGGAAGAAAGTGTAAAAATGCTAAAAAATCTTTAATGGTTAAGTGTTTTTGATCGTATTAAGTTTATTGCTTAAATACACACCCCTAAATTATATGACAAAACAATTTTGTTAAAGTAAACTAAACCTTTAAAATAAAATTCAGAATTAGATAAGGTTATTTTTTAAAATTCATATGTCATGGATACATATTTATAGCTGTCTATTTACACTTGTTAATTTTTTGGTTTCTATTGAGAAGTACTTTGTAATTCACATTAATATTCAGCCCTGGTATATTATAGGCATTAAATAAAATCTGCCATCTTAATTCCTTGAATTCTAACTCTCCTTCTATGGAGTTGGTGGTAAAGGATCAGTGAGCACCATATAGTTTACTATGACAAGATGCAAGCTGAGAGAGACATTTTAAA
Source organism: Protopterus annectens (assembly GCF_019279795.1). Classification (NCBI taxonomy): domain Eukaryota; kingdom Metazoa; phylum Chordata; order Ceratodontiformes; family Protopteridae; genus Protopterus; species Protopterus annectens. The sequence continues at coordinate 824,147,614 of NC_056744.1, forward strand.
GATATTTCCATATCAGTTAAGTTATACATGCATATGGGTTCTACTGGGTACAATTGCATGGCAGAAGTGGAAACAATGAGTGAAGACACTGTAGCCATGCAGATGTATACCATCATATAGAGGAGCCACGGTACACAGAATGTGTACTGAACATAATTATAAAAAATTTGCTTCAATGATTAAAGAAAATATGGCAATAATAACTCCATATCCATCAATTAAACACTCAGTTTGCAAGACTAATTCATAATTAAAGTAAGAATCCAAATTCATGTTTGAACTGATTTACTCTTTTGATTTATGTCAGGGAATAATACAGCAACCATTTCACTGACAACAATATAAATGAGGTTATGGGAATTATATGTTTATGGTAAATGAACACTGCCCTATTGAGCTTTCACTAATGTCTGCTATATAATAATTTTCACATTCAGCCACTGGGGAGCAAAGTTATAAGCACAAACTTCCCAATAGTTCATTCACCACAGGATTACTTCCAATACTATCTTATTAAACGAAAATGAATATTAATAAAACTCTTGTGTTTATTCAAACAATGATTTTCAACAGAGGATAATATTATCATTCCACTATTATTACACTGCCTGCTTTTATGGTAACACTTTGCCATCAACTAAACCAATATAGCACACCCAGGTCACAATTAATATGCATTGTTAAAATTAAACAACTATACTATTAACGTATGGTTGCTAAGTCAGAGAAACCTCTCTTCAAAAAGCAATGCCAACAATTATAAATCACAGCTTTCATATAATTACTTTTATATAATTTAAGAAACAACCACACACATTTGTTTGAAACTGAATAATGAAACTCTTATATAAAAAGTTAAACAATACAAGTTTTTTTTTTTAGTTAAAGGGAATATGCAACACATGTTGACAATTAAATGTATTAAGAAATATCTGAAAAGGACAACAAAAAATAAAGAATAACTACTCAGATATAAGTTCTTAACCTATTAAAAGTGAGTCTGTGTGAATTTTTACTTTAGTAGATTAACAACACACTGATATGCTGTTTAACAAAGAAACATATAAACATTTTGAACAGACAGAAGGCATTAGATAAACATAGCTGGTCTTACTAATAGCACTAACTATAATCTAAATTTACTGTTTAAGACTAGTTACTCAGTTGCAGCAGACTCACAGACAAAATTTTGTGACATGACCTCAATGACTTTAGGCAGCAACATGTCTTTCTTCTCATCTGTAGTCCATGAAAAGGTTTCGACACTGCTCAGAGTCTATAAAATTCACTGAGCCATGGGGTTGGAGTTGACTTAATGATTAAGGTGTTTACATCACAGGCACAAGGTATAAGGTTTGACTCTTACCTTTACCTTATCAGTTAGTGCAGCAGGTCAGTACTTAAGTTTACAGTGGCAAGGGTGCATGGTTTGAATCCATTGGATGGAATGCTATAATGGTTAGGGTCTTTCCCTAACAGCTGTAAGGGGCAAGGTTTGATTCTGATGTTTGGTTATTGGCTAGGATTGTAATAGTTTGCAGACTGATTCCTAATATTTACCTATGAGCAAAAAACCAAAGATTGGCTGAAATGCACCTCTGCATTAACATTTTAGGAAAAAGTTACATCACTTGAACAAACTCCAGAACTGTGTCCTACAATGAGTCAGTACTGGAAAACATTTGATTATCACTTATTTTTCAGACATGCCCCACCTTCCCTTTTGCTTGGTAATGGTGTCCTGTTTCTTCACTTCCTGCTTAGCTAAACATGTGGATCCAATTTGCATTGTCCAAAACAAAGTCACTTGGATAAACAAAAAGGCCCAGCCCATTTAGTGTGTGTGTGTGTGTGTGTGTGTGTGTGTGTGTGTGTGTGTGTGTGTGTGTGTGTGTGTGTGTGTGTGTGTGTTGAAAGAGAGAGAGAGAGAGAGAAAGAGATGGTTTCATTTTCAAAGCTCTACTGCATTCTTAAAGAAAAAAACAGCTATATGTTTTATACAGTTTTCCATATTTTCTTATCTTTGTTGCATCTTTACTTCAAAAACAACTATACCTTTTATACAGATTTTCCCACTCACAGGGCTGATGGTAGCATATTGGGGGCCCCCAGCAAATGTCCAGTTGGGTGCCCCCAGCCACTTCCAGTCTAAGTATCACCCTGTCATTGCCACCCCTTCTAGCCATCCTTTTAGCTCATGCTGCAGGCTTTTATGAGTAGTACACACAGACTGACATGTAGCTACAATGATCTTATTACAACAGGCCTACATACAATACTATGTTGGCCCATCTCACAAAGGGAGAGTCACAGTTACTGGCATTTAGGTGTAACAATAATACATTACAACAATTCTATGTACAGGGCTGAACTAATAGGAAATGGAGCCCCAGGCACTGTTTACTGTTTCAGCCCCTGCAAAACGCGCACACACACACACACACACACACACACACACACACACACACACACACACACACACACACACACACACATCCTCTGGAGATCTCCTCTGTTTCTCTCCATGTTGGGCTTCCTACTTATGCATATTACTTTTTTTCTTCCATTTCTTGTAGTTTACCTTTTTTTCTTCAACTTTTTCAAGAAGCCATAACTTTATATATGATCGAAAGTGCTTTTTAAGTGCTTTTTCTTTTTAGCCAATGATGGCTTGAACAGGAATTATGATTAAGGAAAGAAATTCAGGGTTGCTGTTCAGCTTTAGTTTTCCTTGCATATTTTCAACATACCTTCTTGACCAAGACAGCACAGTAATAACCATTTAGAAAATAACTCAATTATGCCAGTGCCCTCAGAAGCCATAGGGGTTGTAGATGGTCTGGGTTGCATTTTCTAGCATTTCCCAACCTTTTAATCCAAAAGTGGCCTAAACAAAACTTATGAGTAAGAAAAATAATTTCAGTCTTATTTCTTTCCTTTCAATGAAGACATAAGTTGTGCCCAAGGCTTAAAGTTCAAAGCTGACAAAATAGTAGCTCAAAATAAATTAGCAAGCCAATCGTTGTGAGAATACACAGATCCTGTCTGGGAATACTGCCTGCCTCCCTAGTCTCCTCAAAAAGATAGTTACTGCTTATGTATCCCTCCCTGGTGTTAGATTGGGAGGAAAGCAAAGGTTCAAATGGCCACAGTCATGTATTTTAAGTGACTGCTGAAATACATATACATAGCATGCCTACTCACTCATCAGTCCTAACCCCCAATGGCAGCCAGCTGTATACATGCCAGATGTTTGATTGTGAGGAAAGTGAAAAAAATTAATGATTGCAATAGTGTATTCTACTTTGCTGCTACCAGGTGGTACACTACCCCTACATGAACTAAAGTAACCTTCTTTGTATACCTCTGAGGTCTGTTAGAAAAATAAAGGAAACAATGAGTACACAATCCCCAGCCCCCACATAACCTACTGTAAATTTCTGTACACAAACATCTGAGCAGGGATGTTTTAGAATGTTTGTGGTTGAGGGCAGAGGCCATTATCAGTTTTATCCTAACAGGGTCTTATCACAGCCCCATTCAGGCTAAAGAGTGCAATCAGAAAATGAAAGCATTTTTTTTCCTTAACCAAAAACAGTTTTTTTGGCTCCACACACAGTCAAGGATGATTAAAAGAGTCCACTGTATCCATTTACCCTGTATCCATTTATACAGTCTGAGGAGTAGGGGGCACCGGATTCCTAGAATATCTAAGTGCCTGAATATTCTTTGACATATTTTAAGCCTTACTTTTGAAATATAATCATTTGTTAGCTACATTTTTTTATTAAAACCCAGAAGAATAATGTGTGTCCCGACGTGTGCATTGATAAAAATCAGTGATATTTTTTTTACACACACACACACACACACACACACACACACACACACACACACACACACACACACACACACACACACACACATACACACACACACATTAGAGCAATGCTAGTTTTGTACTTATTTCAGAAAATAGTAAACATTGTACAACACTAGTACTGCTACACAAGATCAGTGAGTGCTGTTTAGCAGTCATCAAACAGCAGCAGAGATAAGTAATTTTTATTTACCTCACTGAGTAGTAAATTAATACCTATCACTATCCATGACTTCACAGATGTTCCCTGATTTTGCCTCATAATTTTGCTCTGCCACAATAAATCCAGTTATCATAATTTTATACTTTTTATTGTCTAGAAAATGCATGTTGATGCACACTGTGTTATTCTATTAACTTTTTAAGTAAATTAGAGTAATATTTAAAATGTGTTTCTTATTTTGAGACTTTATTATGTTATTATTTTCATGCGTGAATGGGCATACCTTCGTTGAAGGTTGTGCATCAGGGCTGGTAACTCGGTACGTAAAAATCAACTACCAATCATTAGCAGACCGGAGTTCCGCTGTGGCGACCCCTAACTGAGAAAAGCCAAAAGACACAAACAAACAAATTATGTTATTATTTTTGTCACTGAGCAGAATTCTTCAGCAAAGATATTGTGAGTTATAATATCTGTTGTGCTGCCAGTATGTAAAAAACCTGAAAGAAAAAACATCCCTGAAGATAAGAATCATCAGCTCTTCTTAAACTCCAAGGTGTGCACTGAGATTGGTCACCCTGGGCTGCTGATCTCTCTAGTGCTTACTTTGATTGTGTTCATTAACAGCTTTGTCCTAATAGGGTTATATCACAGTCCTGTTCAGGTTAAAGAGTGAAATAAAAAAAGAATACATTTTTTCTCCTCATTTTTCCCCAACTAAAAGCAGCTTTTGTGGGGCCCCCACACAGTCAAAGATGATTAAGGGGCCCCCTGCAGCCACAGCTACTACAGCTACCTAAAGCTGGCTATGTTAGTTTTAGTAAAGAGGATGTCTACCAACAGGGTTTAAATAGGCCAGGGGCATTATGTTAGTGGTAAAATATTTAATTAAATTGTAAAGCTTGTTACTTGACAAATATTGTTACTATAACTAAACATCTTTGAATTTTGAAGGAGATAATAAATAAGAGTTATTTTTACTCACCTGCTTTATTAAGTATACAAGCTTGCTGTATTAGCTTTTGTTGGTTTGACAGACATGTTGCAAAATATAAAAATAAGATAACTTACAGTGGCTGGGGGGCCCCCAGGATCAGGGGCCACCAGCGACTCCAGGGTTCGCTGGTGCATAAAGCTGGCTATGCCCACTCATGACCTGATCACGAGAAATTATCAACCAAAGACACTTGATTTCCACTCATAAGATAATTGGTGCAGTGATGGTATGTTATGATAACTCATATTGGTGTTTTGACAATTGGTTATGTAAAATAATTGCTCTAGCTTTGACAATAACATTTATTAAATACGTATACAAGCAGGAAACATTGAATAAGTCTAGCCCCGGGATTCAATAAAGTTCCGTGCAAGAATAAACTATTCTTGCATGGAATGGATCGCGTCCATGCAGCATATTCATGAAGGTGCACTGCTGTCACACCTACATGGACACTATCCGTGAACGAGTGCAGGGGGCATGTTACAGAAGCGCCTGCACATGTAACATGCCCCCTTCATTCAGAAAGTGCAGTTGCGGTACTGTTAAAAGTAAATAAAAAGAGTTGTATGCAGATATACTGCACAACTGTGCAGGTATCCACAGAATGCATTCCACAGACATGCATCTGGAGCATGTCTCCCCAGGCCTCTGCTGAAAATAGTCTCTGTCCTAGTCGGACTTTCCCGGACAACAAATGTTAAATAAATAAATAAAAATAAATGTATAAAGTTCTCAGTGACATGCTTGAGCTTCCAGACGTCATGCACCTCAAAAATACATGCTAATGCAAAACCCTTTATTCTATGCACTTTTAAAGTTCTAAAATCATCCCTAGTTTTGTGCTCTTGTTCCCACATTACATCTGGGTTTGTCCAGATTTCATGCTGAAAGAGGTTGGAGGTATGTGCATACCCCTAAAGTGAGAAAAAGTTGAATTTCATTTAGATTTTCTCTATATTTTTTTTAATTAGCCCAAGTAAAGTTTAAGCATAGATGAGCAGGTGTGAGCATCATGCAGTTGTGCTTAGCATATCGGAAATATTGGAAGGAGAAAAATAGAAATATATGAGCCAATTGAGTAAACCGAAATACCATAGTGGTTAGAGCTTCCACTTTGTATGCAGGCATTCATGGTTTAAACCCCAATGAAGTCTGTTCACTTTTACATGTGAAACCAGTTATAAAAGTGATATGTTTTAATAAATGAAGTAGTAAATAATATTTTTTACCCAGGGTAGTGTATCAGGTCCAGAAATGTGGCGTCAGTCCAGAAAAGATGTGAAACCCCCCATATAAACAAAAGTCCCCCATACAGTATAGTAACACAAGAATAAATGTAATGAAAGCAGGTAGGGGATGTCAGGGAAGGTAAACATAAAATTATAATATGTCAGTAATGATGAACAATCCCATAAAACTGATAGTCTACAAAATAAAATTTGAGCAATGCTAAGCAGTGCATAACTATGCTTACTGGGTGTAAGCACTGCTTAAATATGAATGGTAAGCAATTAGTAGCCCAGCTGACCAGATTTGCCCATTGGTAAGCAGTGCTCTGACCATGTAAGCACTGCCAACCTTAGCTAAGAGGGTTTGCTCAGTGCTTAGCTTAGCTCAGCATATTCAAAATGGTCCAATGACGACAAAGGGTGGGAAATCAGTCTTATTTAAACCCCATAGGCAGGGATTCAGCCCATAACCCATTGTAGCTTATCACTGCAGGCACCATGGTTGGAGTTGGTGAAGGATTGTGCTTTTGGGTGCAGCTCTGGGTCATTCAGGAGTCCAGAGTCATAGTCAGACTCCTTGTAAAACACCATGAAGTGAGACTGCTGCAGGGCCAGTACCAGGGCTTCCAATACAAAGTGGAGGCCTGGGACTGTCTCACACATGATCTCACCAGTGCTACTGGCATCCATTGGACTGATGAGCAAGTTCAGCACTGTTTTGATGACCTTAAGCTTAGGAAGAGGGATCTCTTGGGCCAGTGGATCCAAAATGCTCAGACACAAAATGTCCCAGCTGTGTGTAAGTATCAGTATCAAGTACTGTTTAATGAAGAGTCTAGCCTGTGTATGAGATAGATAGGTATGCATAAATGTTTCTCTATCTCCTGTACAGCTGCAGGTGAGAAGGCCGGGAATGTGTATGCGCATGCTGGCAGGTTGCTAAGGCTGTGTCATGAGGCTGGTGAGTACAAATCTAGCTTGCAGTATTCTGGACAAATAAATAGAAAGGAGTAGAATGTCACCTGTCATTATTTCAAAATGTGTATTGTTGGCACTGAATAAATGACAAATTAACATATTGCAACTGATCTACAGGGTATATAGCAATAAAAGTGTCAGTAGTTGTCAATAAAACTGAAAACACCAGACTGTTGTGTTTACTTTGCTATTTGGTGCTATCAGTCTATAAATATGTATATTTTCTGCAAAGCAACTATGGCTCTGAAAGCATTAAATAAATGTGGCTCATCTGACAAAGATTGTGGAGTGTTAAAAAAGGAGATTAACTATATGAAATGTTCTATGCACCAAGATTTGATCTGTGAATAGTAATGTGTTAGCCAGTGTTTCCCAGAGAGTCATATGTCAGAAAGTATGAATACCCAGTATAAGACCTATCAGCAATACATGAATGTCAGAATTACAAGGTCAAATTGTACAACCAAGAGGGCAGTAGGCAGAAAACAGTCTAACAAGAAACAGCAGTGATGAAGCACAAACAGGTACGGTTTGAATCCCGGGAGTGGTAGTAAGTTGTATGCATAATGTCAACCAGGAATATGTGAATATGTGTATAAACAGTCAGGTATTGTTATAAGAAACTTCCTCCACAGGTCTGACAGGTAAGAAAAGGTATAAATTAGCTGTAACAAGGCTGTACTTATACACTGAGTATAACACCCACTGTCCAACCACAAAGCTGCAAATGACAGCAAGAGAAGTACATACAAGAAGTAGTCCCCTCCAAGATATGTCCCTCAAGTGTCATGTTGTCACGCCTAGTGGTCATTGCTGCCAAGATCCAGGGTGACCAATAGAAACAAGGCAGAGTATGAGTGCACATATGTAACCATGACTATGTGAATATGAGTAGAAACAGTCAGATAGTGTTAATAGAAGTTTCTCCACAGGTGAAAAAAGGTAAGAAAAGATATATATGTGTTGTAAGAAGGTTGTACTTATACACTGTGTAAAACACCCACTGCCCAACTCCAAGGTCATAGGTATATGTAAAGTGAGGTCATACCTGGAGAGTAATGAGTAGAGTAATGATCATTACAGTTGTGAGCAATTGAAGCCTATTTAGTTGTTAACTGGCATTTTTCTCTCTCCCCACTCTATCTGCACCAATACTCTATACACATAAATCAATGTGTATGTTTTTCACCAAACCTACTGTTGGGACATGTCCCCTATTGTTCAAAAAATTCTTAAATGTTTGAAATGTATGTTCCCTATTTAAATATTATCATTGGTGGCCTGTTGCTATCAATGTAACCTGCATGCTGTTATAATGTCCACTGTGGTTCCATATATGCATGTGTTCTGTTTGCTATGCAACTGTTCCAAACTTGTTATATGGGTCAATTGGAACACCCATGTTATAATAAGCACGAAATGTGTGGCTCATGACAAACCATATTAAATATTTATATATCATATTATAATTTTATATTATAACCATTCTAATATTTACTAAAACCTCAACACCATAGCACATCTGGGAAGGCAGATCCCGGTGGATCCGCCTATCCTTCCTCATCTGGCCATGGCACTGGGCCCCAACACATCTTGGACCTGTGCCGGGACCTCCTAGTTTGCTGTTCCTGCACCACCTTTGGGTGGAACTGCCTCAGGAGATGCCCCCCCCCCCGCCGGGAGTAGGCACAGACAGAACACTGTCACCCTTATACAGGTCCTGGGTCTGGTTCATAGGGAGCTCCAAAAGGAGTTTGGAGATTAGCTATGCCACCTTGAGGGATGCATGGTCCTTCTTGAGGGTCAGCCTGCCCCTCCTGCTCAGTCCCCAGCACAGCCATCTTTGGGGCCATGAAGGTGCAGTGATGATTGCCTATGGGTGGGGACCTCAGTCCCACTGTAACCATTTCATTTCATATCCTGTAGCATTCTTACAGATTCCTCTACCTCTCCTGACCTCCCCATACAATACCACAACTCCTCTCTAGGCATCCTGTCATATGCTGTCTCTAAGTCCTCAAAACACAAGACAGCTACTTCTGACCTTGTCTGTACATCTCCATCAACACTCTCAGAGCAAACATCCCATCTGTACTGATCTTTCCTGGCATGAAACCATACTGCTGATCAGTAATCCTCACCAGCCTTCTTAACCTAGCTTTCACAACCATTTACCATTACCTCATGCTGTGACTGATCAGTGATATCCCTCTGTAGTTGCTACAGCTCTGCACACCACCATTATTCTCATAAGCAGTACCAAAACACATTTGCTCCACTCCTCATGCATCCTCACACTTTCCAAGATTACAGTAAACAATCCGGTTGAAAAGACCACTGCCATTTCTCTGAAACACCTCCATGCATCCACAGGTATGTTATCTGGGCCAACAGCCTTTCCATTCTTAAACCTCTTCATAGCTAGCCTTACTTCCTCCTTGATAATCTGTTGCACTTTCTGATTCACCACACCCACATCATCCAACCTCATCTCTCACTCTCATTCTCCTCATGCAACAGCACATCAAAGTACTGTTTTCATCTGCTGTACACAATCTCCTCACTTGTGAGTATGTTTCCCCATTATCATTTATCATCCTTATTTGCTGCACATCCTTCCTAGCTATGTGCATCTGTCTAGCCAATTAGTACAGATCCTATTCTCCATCCTTGGTGTCCAACATTACATACAACCATTCAGACGCCCCATCCTTAGCCTTTGCCACCAGTCTCTTTGCCATGCACCACATCCCCTTATACTCCTGTCTTTCTTCATCTGTCTGATAATCCCACTTCTCCTTCAACAACCTCTTTGTATACTCCCCTGAACTTACTCATTACAACAACAGATCTCCTTGTCCTCCTTCCTCTGTCCAGATGTCACACCAAGCCCCATTCTACTCATCTCACTTACTAGCTTGGATATATTTAACCAAATATGTGGTCACTCTTCACTGCCACCCACTGCCTGTTATAACTCTTCCTTGAACTCAACCTCACAATCACCCTTTGTCAGTACCCACCATTTGATTCATGGTGCTGCCCTCACACTCCTCCCCCTCTTCTTGATCACTGACAACATCCCACAGGCTCACTACTAACCCAGGCATGTTAAGGTCATGCATGTTACCATGCACACAACTGTTACACTCAGCAGCCATTTGCCAATATCTGCATGATCACTTGTGGTGAGGTTCACTGCATAATATTACAGTAGATATCACAGGGGCCTGTTTGCATGAGATGTCACATATCTGTAGCATACCTCACAAACCTATCATTGCTGGACATCTGGATAAAGATTGCCAAAATGTGGGAATAAAGGGCAAATAGTGGGGACATATTGTATACATTAGTGTTATACAGTGCATATAAAAGGTATACACACCTGTTAGACTGCCAGGTATTTGTTATATATGACACTGTGAGCACAATACACAACAGCAAATCCATCCAACCTTTCATGTGACCTATAATCTGTACAATGCAGTTGTGAAATAAATAAATCTGTTTGGGGAACAAGTATGTGACATGAAAATTGTCCAAGAAGCTAGATGCATATGTGTGCACAGGGTAAAGCTCAAACTGTGGTGTAGCAGCATTTTATAAAACCACAGCAGTACATCATATTGGATACACATCTGTCATCAATTATGGACCCTTGGATTAACTGCAAATAACAGTCAGTTCATATACCAAGAATATTGTAACATAGACCCACAGTTGCCTGCTACAGCAAAAGCCATGGTTCACATACAGCTTAACATGCTGCAAAGGGATCACATTTTAGAAAGGTATCAGCCTGGACAAGGCTACAGAAACATACCCACAACATCGCATATGCCATGGAACACAGATAGTCATCAAAAGGTGTTCAAGATATGGTGCAACAGTGGCATTGTGAAGAAGTGGACATCTCTAGATGTATGTTGAGAATACAACAACAAAAATGTCCAGGGAAGCTGGCAGGAGCCATACAGCAACACTGAAGGAGTTTCAGACATCTCTGGCAAGTACTGGGTGTGTACTGCATGTGACAACAATCTTCTGTGGTTTCCACATTTCTTGCCTATAGGGTGTGTTTGGAAGATGACAGCTGTTCCTCACAACAAACAACATCCAGTCCTGGGCAACCTCTGGACAACAAAAGCATGTGTGGAAATGTGTTAAGGTGTTATGAGACTAAGGTTAAACTCTCTTTGTCCACAATTCGGTCATGTTAGTTTGGCCCAATAATAGCACTGCACAACAGCAGAACAACACTACCCACACAGTGAAGCAGGGTGATGGCAGTGTCCTGCTTTGGGTTTGTTGTTCACAAGCTTGAACTGGGACTGTAGCTGATTTGGAGTGTATTATGACCGGTTTCAAACATGGGTCCCTTGTGGCATTAATCCTTCTGGTGTCTGCCTCATAGCTGTGGATGGGGGGGGAATCCAACATTGCACACAACAATGGCCCACACCTTACATCCAACTGAACAAAAGGATGACTTCACAAGAACACAATCAACAGTCTACAGTGGCCAATCCTGAATACAATACTCAATCTGTGTGGTGACCTGACGAGCGCTGTGCACAGGGGATGACCTTGCAATCTGACAGCTTTGGAGGTGTTTTGCAAGGATGAGTGTGCAAACATTGCCATGTCAAGATGTGCCATGCTGATACACACCTTCCCAAGAGGACTGAATGTTGTGATGAGATCAACAGGTGCTTTATTAAAGTATCAGTTTACAAGTGTGCACCCCCATGCAACCCAGCTATTGTACTGATATAATTTACAATATCTTACCCCTACCTGATGTGTATGTTCTTCAGTTGGATTGCACAGGTTAAATGTCATACGAAATGGTGAAAATGTTATGGCAATACACTGGTGTCTCTTGTGATCTGTTACAAAATCCTTGCATGTTAAAAAGGGTTTGTACACTTAGTATATCCACTGTAAGCTTGGGAAATTGTTTGAGTAACTGCCCTTGTTTTCACATACATGTACTGCAGATTATGACATCTGCAAATCACAGTATGACATTAAGTAGGTTCACCAATCTACTGGTCAAACCAGTAATGTATCAGACAAACATAGGAGGTATGAGCAGCACACAGGAAATATGACCCACATATCTAGATATTCTTGGAAACTCTGTACAGTTGGTAGGTATGTTCTGTAGGTTTAGCTACAGTGCCATACAAGTAAACAGCAGTAATGTTTACATGGGTGCAGTGTGTTCTAGATGAAGGCTCACAACCAACTAAAACACTCACATACCCCAATGGTGTAAATTAGTAGTAACAATAAGCTGAAAGTTATGCACTGCATGATGTTGAGGGCCTGTCCAGAATGTGTCTGTTTTGGTCTGAGTGTGTGTCATGACTGTCATCTGTTGCCTAATGCGAGGTCTGTGGAATGCTTCTGGGACACCTAACGTGTGTGTGTGAGTGTGTGCATGAATGAGTGTGTGAGTGAGTGTGTGAGTGAGTGAGTGTGTGAATGAGTGTGTGAATCAGTGTGTGAGTTGAGTGCGTGTAGCAGCAAACCTTTTAGTGCCAATAGTAATGTACATATGTTGTCCTTTCCTCACAGGTGGACATGGTGGTCGCAGTCCCTCCCGCTGTGTAAGTGATGTTAGTTTGTTTGGTGACTCTGACCATGATGACACCCATAGTGAGGCACAGGTGGGGTTATCAGAGGCTGCACCTGTGTCATCGGTTGGCATCCCACCTTTGTCAACCCAATACCCACACACAGTCATGATGCCCACACATTCTCCATCATCAGTGGCCACAATTAAAGGACAGCTGGGTGCTGGCACAAAATATGCAAGTGTGGTGACTATGGCAAGTGAGTGCCCAGGCACTAGCCATAGCCAGAGTGCTGGCAAGGTCCCATACAGGCAGGCGGGCAAGGGTGCTCGGAGGAGGATGGCTGCCCATCCAGCCCATGTTGAAAGTGCCACTGCTGCAGTAACCAGGCACATGTTTCAGGCCATAATGGATGCACAGGCATGTAATGAACGTAACACCAGACAAGTGCACAGGTTGGTGGAAGAACATCTCCCTGGTGTCCATGGCGATTTGCGTTAACTTATTGTGGTCATGAATGAGGGCAATGAGATCAAGGATAGACGGTGGGGTCAGGTCATGGCATTTCTCCTCTGTGGAGTATCTGAGCTTGAACATTTGGCAGAGGGGAGGCAGCAGCCACGTGGACGTAGCTCAGCACTATGATCAGCTGGGAGTCCATGTGGCCATGCACCATCATGGTCCCATAGGGTCAGTAACACCAGCACTGCTGAGGGTGGTGTGCTGTCCATGCCAAGAAGCTGCAGGCCATGGACATGTGGTCCTGGACAGTTCCAACAAGAATGCAGATCCAGCAGACATCAGTCACCATCAGGGAGCAGTACTGTCTCTGGCCTTGTCCCTGGTGGTGCCAGTGATACCCCTGGCAGGTCCAGTTCCCGTGTCCATGGCCAGAGATGGTGAGCTGTACACCCTGCCATGTACAGCCCACAGCTGTCCAAAAAACATCAGTGTAGGGCAGCCACATGGCATGACTGTGTGCATGCAGACACACACACACACACATCACAATCAGAAAAAAGTCACGTCATTCCCCCACCCCAAACACACACCCATAATGTCAACTGAATGGTGCAGCCTAGGCCTCTGGAAAAACCACACAACACTCTGTGCCTATGATGAAACCTGTGCCAGATCCCTGCAATCGATGCAGGGGCATGCAAATATGTGTCTGAAGCACAGGGTGAACTTACTAAATTGTAGCTATATAATGCTGTGTAAGGTGCTGTCATCTGGCATTTGTAAGGAGTATACATCAGAGTGTGTGTACAGTTTCAGCCATGATGCATTAATACTATTAGTAATGCTGAGTGAATGTATTCTCACATGCTATATCCTGCTTGTGTTCTAGGCATCTGTGTGTCACCAGGATGTGGCCCAGCAGCAAAGCCAAGGGGTATGGCAGTGTGGTAACACATCAACCATGTCATAGGCAAGGTACAACTGTATCTGCACTGATTTCCCAGGTATGTATAACAGTGATTGCATATGCCTCACAGCTTATAGGGCTGAGGGTTGTATATAGGTAGATGGTGATTGACATCATCTGTTGTAGAGTGGAGAATGGTAAGTGTAGTGGGTTGGACACATCTCAGTTTGCTAATAACCGCACCCCCAGGGGATACACACACACACACACACACACACACACACACACACACACACACAAATACACACACATGCACACACGCACAGGATCCCCATCAAGTTATGGCACCACAGTGTTATGCAGTTATGGCTATTGGCATGGAGCTACTACTGTGAGGAATGTAACAAGGTACCCGTATGGTGAAGAACATCACGTGTCCTTGGTGGGTGAAAAGGGCCACTGTACACATTGATTGGGCTACTGAGGTGAGGGTACAGGGTGACCATGGCCTTTTACTTGCTGGATAACACACACTTAGGAGATGTAACACATCGAGGAACTTTCTGATGTCAGTGGCACTGTTGTGGTCAACAGACAGCTCACTGTCAACCTGTGTTCCCCATTCTGTTATAACAACGTCACGGTTCAGTGGACTACCAGCAATGTATTACTTCATGTGAGCCATGGTCTTCCCAAACGTAATGGTGGCACATCTCCTGGCATTGAGCTAATGTCCAGGGTTCTAACAACAGTTCTATGTCTCAGAGAGGCCTTTGTGCATGATGTTAGCATAACATGGGGGGGTTAATGATAGCACCCTCCTTACAGTTGTATGCAAACATTGTCAGCCAGCGTGCCTTTGTGTTGGCCTGCACCTTAGAGGTGTAGATCCCAAATATGAGAAAACACAGGTCCACTGCATTCACACCATGGTTTCTATCTGTGAGGCAGTTTGAGAGACAACTAGTGATATAGGGGTTCATGCCTTGCCAAGTGTGAGTGGAGAGTGATCTCTGAGTATTAGAAGGGTTGCCTATCTTGTTATCTATTCCATACTGTCACATAGTCATTGCACATGGCACAACACTTTTAGAGATGTAGATTGTATACACCTATCTCAACAGTGGTTGACAACTGTTGGCCTTGTAATGTGGACGGTGAGACACATACTAGTTCATCAATATAATATTTAGCAAAACCCACCCCCTTCCAGTACTGAGATTAGAACCCCTGCCTATCTCTGTATTGCTACCACAGTGTTATGCATTCATTGCACGTGCCATGGAGCTTATAAGGTAAATGTTGCCCCAAGGTACTTCTAAGGTGTGGAACATCACCAGCCCTTGTAAATTATGGCAATGAGTGATGTAGTGAGTGAGAGATTTCATAAAATACTTTACCCTACACACACACTTTTACATTTGCCAGAACTGAGGTTATAATGTCTATCTCACTAAGGTTTTGTACTTGTATGTTACACAGTTACCACATGCACCACTGAGCTTACATGGCTCAGTGTTGCCAAAAGGTACTTCTAAGGTGAATGAAATCTACAGGACTCCTAAAGTAGGGCACTGAGAAGTGTACTGGGTGTAAATCGGCCCAAAATCTTTAAGCTACAAACACACACACACACACACACACACACACACACACACACACACACACACACACACACACACATTTACATTTACCAGGACTGAGATTAAAACTCCTACCTAACAAGTTATTTATACTAGAGTGTTGCACAGTTATTACACATGCCACTGAGCTTATAAGGCTTAGGATTGCTGACAGGTAATTCTAAGGTGAGTGACATCTGCAGGACTGCTTAACTAGGGCAATGTGAAGTGTACTGGGTGTAAATGGGACCAACCTCTTTAAGGTACAAACACACATATACATACACTTTTACATTTACCAGGACTGGGATTAGAACCCATACCTAACTAGCTATTTATACTAGAATGTTATGCAGTTATCACACAGGCCACAGAACTTATAAGGGTCAGGATTGTTGAAAGGTACTTCTAAGGTGACTAACATCTGCAGGATTGTTAAAGTAGGGCAATGGGTAGTGTACAGGGTTGAGAAGGCTTGTTATTTCCCACATCTTACAGACACTTCTCTAAGTGTATGAGTATGCCCAGTGTGAACCGCTATAGTACATGTGAGACTCCATTCCAGAGATTGTTGTATTCCAGTCCTGGGATTTATGTGCTACAGGCATGCATCTCCACCTGTTAATGCATGATATGTGGAGACAGCCTATTTAAATAAGGAAACTTTAGGCCATACATAGTGGGTGATTGTGACTATATATTTTGTTAGTGTCTGAGGTGCTGGAGTTACAGGGTTTGTTTGGGCAGATATTTTGTCGGCCATATTTGATGTCTGACACTGTAATTTCTTGTTGCAGTACCTCCAGACATACCTCCTCAGATCAACACAGTGGTTTACCAGAGGAATACAGCCTGGATGATGTACAAGCAAATATTATGGGCCAACTGCTAGGCATTCTTGCACAATCCCACCTGTTGAGATGTGTGGCTGCAGACAATTGACTGCTTAAGCTTTGAAAATGGTCAAGCACCTTGGTGATATACTAGGATGTGGGAATCTATGTGAATTGCTGTTCTGGCATGGTTTTGTTACTAGTACACGGTTGGGTAATACAAGTCAGGCAGGATCAGGGTGCCAGGTGAACTCCAGATAGAGTTGTCGAGGGTAAGATATGTATTTGGGGGAAGGGGCTGGGTCAGATATAGTGGCCTGTAGCTACCAACTGTTTGCATAGTGGTCATGTCAAGGGTTGACCACACTTGGGGATCTTGTATGTCTCACACTGTTTGACCAGACTGGAGGTGTGTGTCTGTCTCACATATATGTATATCCCCACATAATTTTGCTTGTCTACCCACATTTTGAGTCATGTTGTTGTATGGGATGAGTGATCAGGGCAGGCTTCTGTTGTTTCCCATGGCTGTGGGCCAGGTTTCTGTGGGTGCAGACAGGTCACCATCTTCCAGGGTTAAGACTCCCTGCAGTGTGTGCATTCCCTTGTTTATACTCCTAGCTATACCTCTCAACTGTAGAGGGTTTCACAGAATGTGCAGAATCATGACTCATATATCTGGTAAGTTACCCATACAGGTGTGGTTTTCAAGCTTGTGTTTTACAACTCAGTCAGGGTTGAGGTCAGATATTAGTGACAGTAAATTCGCAGTTTCAGAATTCATACCCTTCAGACATTCCATGGTAATACAACACTTTTCCACTTGATCAACTTTATTACATTATTAGAGCTGAGTTTCACATGTGCCCTTCTATTTGGACCTTTATCACCCCATTATTTGTGGTTGTATCCTGATATCTGGGTCTCTCTAAGTTTGGTAGGTATGCTCCTAGAATTTAGCAGCATGGCCTTTCTCTGCATTTTGTTGACTATGTTATACTGGTGTTATGGACTCCATGACACTCCCTAGAAGGGCACTATGTATGAGCCATGGGCCCTTGCAAGAGGTCTGTAGGCCAGGTGTGGCAGATGTAGGCCATTTGTAAAAAGGCAGTGCATTCTGATGTGCATATGTTCCCAGGCTACAATGCAGGGGACACCCCGGGGATGGCACCAGTAAGTGGACTGAGCATTACTGACACTTGTTTCAGTTTGTTTTCAGCCATCACTCTGGTTGATAGCTTGATGTTGATTACAGCTAGGGACATGTTACTGCATTTCTATGGCTGTGAGGGGCACACCTGTCCACAATATACATTTGCACAGACTGTGCTGCTATTTGCTTAACATTTTGGTCCCATTTAGCATAGTGGTGTGCCCTATCTTTGAGAATAAAGGATAACAGTATAGACCAGAGGTCAGATTGTTGTTACATACACATGTTTAGTTTGGGGCTTTCTTAACTTTCAGAGCCATACTGCCACTGGCAGATCTGCTGTGATATCACTGTGTAAAAGTCTGTAGGTGGACATTTCATGGCTTTCAGCATTTGGGGCCCTTAGCCAGATATTTCTGTCTGGCTTTCAACAACTGACCTGCTAGATGAGGCTGGGGGTGAGTATAGGTCCCCCACTTTGGCATTCATGCATGTGACCTATTACCCCCCAGTTATTTGGCTCACCACATATACTACAGTGGACTTTTTGTTAACTACAGTAATACTGCATAGTGTGGGAAAGCTGGTACTGTGCATACAATCCCTGATGTCCCATACAGCTGTCAGTTGTCTGCCGCTATCCCATGCAGCTACCCCATTCCCTTGCATGCTTGCATCAATACCATAGATATGCTATCAGAACATTGTACACCATTCCTTTATTGTAATGAAACTGATTTACCTTGTGCTTGAGGCAGTTATGAGGACAGTGCTTGAGAGCTGACTATGTCAGTTGCATGCAGTACACTGCCGAAACCTTACCATGTATAGGCAGTGTACTGCCTATACCTTACCATTTATAGGCAGTACAGTACGTAGTGTGATGTTTGGCATCCATTTTAGTGTTTGTGCGAGTCAGAGAGAGATATCAGTCCCCAGGTTCCTACAGTGTCAGTGTATGTGCTATGATTTGCCCCTTTGCCAAGGCCTGTGCATACTGGGCATGCCTCCTTGTGCCTACAGGGGTGGGCTCAGGATGTTCCTTCTCTGAGTCCCTCTGTCCCTGTGGTAACCTTGGCAAAGGTAGGGGGCTGTGTGGCCCTACCACATTATGTTCCTGCTGCAGCTGTTTCCACAGGATCATGTTGTGTAGCATGGCACATACTATGAACATGTGTGCACATGTAGATGGAGCATACTGCAAGGCTCCACCAGATATGTCAAGGCAGCAGAACCATGACTTGACCATCCCAAACACAAGGTCTATAATGATCCTTGTTTGTGTGTGTGTGTGCCTCATCATGGCATTCTTGTGTGAGTGCGTGTGCATTTCTGATGGGTGTCACTAGCCATGGTTCCAGTGCATAGCCAGCATCCCCCACCAGATGGCCGTATGGTATGTCCCCACTGGCAAATGCCTGGTACAGCTGTGAGACATGCCAGATTTGGGAGTCATGGTAGCTTCCAGGGCTGCCAGCACACACATTCATGATAATGCCCTGGGCATTGCATACGACCTGGCAGTTGATGGAGTGGAACCTTTGCGGTCTATGTAGACTCTACCCCACTCACCAGGTGGTACTTTGATGTGGGTATGCATGCTGTCTATGGCACCCAGTACCTCTGAGTAGTCTGCTACACAGTGGGAGAGATGCATATTGCTAGCCCTCTCCTCACGAGTGGTAGGGAATTAAATGTGCTCAGCGTCATGTGGCCGCATGGCATCCAGGAACTGGTGGAGTATCCTGGATGTGGATGCCTGTGAGACCCCCATGATATCCCCAGTAGGCCTTTGGAAGGTACCTATAGCTAGTATTCTTAAGGCTACACATACCTTGGTATCTACTTGGATGGGTTCCCCTCTGTTGGCTCTGGGTGTGAGGTGAGGCCAGCACAACTCAATGATTTGCTGAAGTAAGTCCAGTTCCCTTTTTTTGTTGTTTAAGTCCCGGTGTGCTGTGCACATCTGTTTAGGCAAGGTAAACATGGCTATACAGCCTCGGACACACCCCCTTGCTTACATGTACAAAGTGCTGCCATTTCGTGTTTTTTTTTTTATTTATTTATTTTTTTTGTTTGAGACCTGGTGTGCACCTTGCACACCCGTTTAGGCAATGTAAACAGAGATATACAGCCTCAGACACACCCCCTTGTTTAGCTGTGCTTAGCTAAGCTCAGACACAGGCAGTGGAGCTCCATTCTGCTTACAACAAGCATGACACACTCCCTTTTCATGTTAGTTGTTCCTCCTGCCTATATGATCGTGTTAGAGCACCTACACAGTTAGGTGTAGGTTTTGGACTTAAAGTATTTTGTGATTCAGTAAATTTTCCCCTCATTTGCATACCCCACCATCTTAGTTCATAGTTACTGCAGTAAAATGGACCCTTTCCACTTGACAACCACTGTTCCCTGGTATTGTTTTAATTCTGCATGCCATACACTATAATGGCAAAATGCAGATTTCCCTTAAAATTGGGTTTTCTCATTATTTTAAAATTTTCGGCACAAGCCTGTTTGAGCGCCTGTGCCCTATGCTTAAATGGCGAGATCGGACAAAAAAATGTTTATGATTTTTATGAAAATTAAACCGTTTTTTTTCATGCCAATGGCCTTATATTTGGCCATTGACATGCATAATGAGCATAATACATGCTTTTGTACAAGCTGTCATGCCTCCGTTTTGTTATTTCTTGAAATGTACATGGTTATTAACCAAATACATTTCTACACTGACACTGTTCTTGCATGGAGACCTGGCAGCTTACTGAATCATTAATTCACCTCATTTGCATGGTTTTCACCAGATAATGAGGTAATTAGCATGCTGCATGGTTTTCCATGCAAGAACAGTGTAGAGAGGCTCTTGCACGTTAATTTAGTAGTTTACTGAATCGCTCAGCTGTATTTTTCCATGCAAGGGCGGCTACACTGTTCTTGCACAGAAAAATGACTTTATTGAATCCCAAGGTATTAGTATACTGATTCAGTAAGAGTTGACATAACTCCATATACTTCAGGAAACATCACACGTTCATTAACATCTTTAAGAGTATGTGTCTGTGTATTGTTTGTGTGTATGTATGTGTGTGTTTCACTTTTTTTCTGTTATGACCTTATTAAAATATGGTCTGTTGTAAGCAATGTCAAAAGAATGAAATTATGAATGGAAAATCTTACATTGGTAAGAAGATGATATGCAAAGTGATATCTTTAAAATCAGGAACAACATGGATTATTCTACAATGTAACTAAATCCCTGCTAAGGAACTCATGTTCTCTTCAGAAATGCATGGTGCTACACCAGTATTTCGTGCAGTGTACCATCATGTAAGAGAGACTAGAATCAGACATCTTTTAAGGGTGAAAGAGAAATAACTGTTTAATTATACAAACTTTTACAAATGGTATCAAAGTAGCATGGATAAACAATGAAGAAAATATAAGCTGGAATGCAACAATAACAGTAAAAACAGTGGGGTAGTATAGATGAAAAACAGCTGTCAGCAGCTTTTTCCTTCAAGGTCAGGACCTATCTCAGCACAACAAAGACTTAAATCAGTATTACATCTGACTACGGGGGAGCAAGATTGGATATATATAAGTGCAATGTGACTAACTTGCTGTGACTAACAGATGAAAAAACAACTTTTGTATAGATAGAACTAGTGGTAGTGGTAGTAATAGGGATGACTAGTTTAGTACTTAGTTCAAGATGGGTTTGGTTTCTTGCTATGATTTTTGTTTTCTTTGTGAATGCTTCTTGTGTAGCATGGGTCTTACCTTATACTTTTATAGCTATTTTAGGAAGTCTGTCAGTCCATGAGAGTTATTAGTAGTAAGATTAGGTATGGGGTCCTTGTGGAATGTTTATTTAGCTTTGGGGGAGATAATATGTTTACAGTCTCTTACAAATGGAAAATGGATGTGTATGTTCTTCAGTGAAGACAACACACCAATATAAGTTATATGACAATACAAACAGGATGCCACAGTTGTCATGCTGATATACCAGCAATGTTCTGGGGAGGGTCTGAAAAACCCCAGTCATTAACCATTGAAGATGTCAGATTCAGTTATTAAAATTATTTGTTGGAATGTTAATTGCCTTTAGATTTTACACAAACATTTTGTCACCTTCTACACAAGAGGAAATTAGATATTATATGCACCCAGAAAATGCACAGGAAGATGGAAATCACAAAAGAAGCACATACAAAATATATAGGCCATATTTTTACAGAAAACCTAAGCAATAAAGCTAGAGTGGTGGCAATCATGATAAGAAAGTTAATGAATACATTGCCTACTGAAATAATCTATGGCAAGGAGGAGATGTTCATCCTTGTGGCATGCATAGTGACCAATTCAAGGAAAGCTATTGCAGTAGCCTCATTTTATTTGTAGTGTGACTCCAAATGTAATTTATTTTAAAAACTCATCAAAAGGTTAGGTAGGATTATTAATTATACAACTGTATTTTTTAGTGCTGCAACATGACTCTAAATCACAGCTTAGATAATACAAAATCTAAATATGATGGCATGAGTATGGATGACCCAAATTGAACTTTTGAGACCCACTACCTATTTGACTCCTATAAGCTCAAATATCCAAATAACAAAGAATTCACCTACTTTTTGGCATCTCATAGAATGCAATGAAGAATATATTTTTTCCTTATTTCTAGTCAGGTACTCAAAGGATTAAAAGATAACATGACAAAATAGAGAACAATCTCAAATCAATTGGCAATAGACCAACACATCAGCCTGAGTCACAGTCAATGGTGAAACGGACTTAGAAATTAAATAAATCATGTCTAGAGAATGACCCAGTGAGGACTACTATAGACACCTTGACTATTTCATATGATACATGTCAGAAGAACAAATGTACTTACATGTAAGACTGGCAGCCTTAAAATCCACCATGAGGGGTGACTTGATTAGTCTTGCTTTATATATACAAAAGACATATGGCAAAGATTATAGACCTCAATAACCAAAAGAGCCTTGAGATGGAAATGCAACAAAAGTCTGGCAAACAGAAATAAGGATTTCTAAAAAGCAGCAGGAAAAACATATAGGAATATAGTAGCCCCATCTATCATGCTATGAGCACATAATGTTTTTTAAAATAAGCAGATTAAGGGTAGACACCCTACAAACCACAAGCAAGCATCCTGAATATATGCAGACCTAAAGTCTTGTTCTAAAACTAAAGGGTGATAGTCTTTTATACACCCAAACTGATTTTAATTTGGTTTATAGAAACAAATAATAGCATTTACTTAAAGAGTAACCCAGATATTAGAACAGAATATGCAAATAAATTCAAAGGGACATGGGTGGCATGAGAAAATAAATGAAGCATGCACAGAAGATAATCACGGAGGCAGTGCTATAAACTGTCAGTAGTCCCCAGTTAAGAAAATCTACAGGCCTGGACGGATTTACTGTATCCTTTTATAAAAGAAATATGATCAAATTAAGTTCTACTTTTATCAAGCTATATAACTACATCTAGGAGACTGCCCTGCATGACTCACCCCTGTATAAGTCTACCACTAGATTTATATTCAAACCAGGTACAGTCTTCATCTACATCAATTAAAAAAAACATAGGACCATTCACTCATCAACATGAACATTAAAACATTAACAGTGATTCTAGCAAGCATATTTAAATCTATTAACTGCGGTGGTGGTGCTGCGGTAGCGTTGTCGCCTCACAGTTAGTCGTTGCCCGTTCGATTCTCAGTTAGAGCGTCTTCTGTGTAGCGACATGCGTGAATGGGCGTTCGTTCATTGAAGGTTGTGTGTTAGGCCCGGCAAGCTAGTACGTAAAAATCTACTGCTAATCATTAGCAGACCGGAGTTCCGCTGTGGCGACCCCTAACTGGGAAAAAGCCAAAAGACACAAACAATTGTGAAATTAATCTTTTGTTTTCAATCAGAGTTTATCTTGAATCACCAAACTCAGGATAACAATCTTACTCTAGAGATTTCACCTTATTTTAACTAAAAATACAGCAAAGAAGTTGTATTCTGATTAGATACATAAAAAACATTTGACAGGGTAAATGTCTCTTCCATTTTGGCTTTTTGACAAGTCTGCATCTTTCCTAACTCATTTGACCAAATTATATCCAATCTGTATAATGCAACTTTAATCAGATTAAGGGTTAACAGCTGTGTTTCCACTTCTATGCATAGGCTAAAAGGTACTACACCGTGATACCCACTACTACTCTACGTTTTCTATATGTCACAAAGATCCCCCTTTTACTTTATTTAGAGCACTCACCATATCAAAAGCATCAACTTTAATGGAAATGAGTTATGATTCTTTACATTTCTGCATGATATCCTACATCTAGAAAACCCTCCTATCATTTTCACTATTACTAGATATAATTAAAAAATACAACTTTGCATCCAGTTACACATTAATCCTAGAAAAAGTTTCCATTCTGGTCATTGTGAAAGAATTCCACTTTCCTCAGGTCCAGTGATTTGGGTAATGTAGCAGTCTTTTTCACCATTTAAAATATCTTGTCATTGCTTACACTCAAGATCCTGAAATTATTTCTAAAATATAATATATCTATAATACTGCAGCAGACAAAAATGATCTGGCCATATGATCAAAAACATACTTTATTTTCTGACTCTGCATATTCATTATCAGACTGAATATCTTCCTTAGATATTTTCATTTAATAATTTGATTATGCATACTCTAAAGCAATGTTTAACCAAACTGGTAAAATGATAATTTACTCCTTTTGGAAGTATTAGAACCAACTATGCAACCTTTGAAATTTATCATATTCCTAAAACTGCAATATTTTAAATTATATTATAATAATAAGTTGACAAAAGGGCTGAAGATATCAGAGTCTATTAGATATCCACAAATCTCAGTTACCTTATAGATCTCTCTCCTGCAGTACTAGGTTAAATATGTTAGGATCGACACCAAGGCTATAACCATTCTAAACATATAACAGGCACATACCCACATACTTCCATATTAACATAAGATATGATGCTCGTACAAAACTAATGTACACTTACCTTTGTTTCTGGATATTCAGAAGACTCTGAGATCTATTCCCACACCAGGTATTTAGGTTAATTTTCCAATATTGATACTGCAGTGCAGCATGGGGTTGGCTGCATCCTGAGAGTGTCATCCTTCAGGTGAGATGGCAGCTCAAGTGAGTGTAAGGGATTGCACTGCACTCTTCAAAAAGAGCAGGATAACTTCCCTGGTGCCCTTACCAAATCCAGCCTGTTCAATATAAAAATCCACTCAGGTATCCCCTGAAAAGAGGCCCTAGCTTAGTGGAAATAGCCTGGACAACAAAGACTAGTCAATAGGGAAATACTTACTTGACCAACCAACATGTAATAACCCAAATATCACATGAAACAACAGCATACTTAACCCAGCATTGTTTACGACAATGAAAAAGATAAGACTAACGAGGACTTTTTAAGGGGGGTGTATAATAGAATTATATACTTTGATTACTAGTTGGGGAATAATGACTAGTCACCAGTTAATGATCAGCCAGTGTAGAATTCCAAGCCTGAAGTATTTAATAGTAACGCCTAAACAAACTAAAAATCTCAGCCTACACAAGGAATTGCTATGGAGATCCCCAGATAGAAAAATCATATCTTATATTTGCAGTAACATAATGACAAGATCAAGCAAATTGCTTTAAAAAGACCTAAACTTTGGAACATGAATTGCAAACAATTATGTGACTACACATTTAAATATATTCCATTCTCTAAACTCCAATATGCATAATTTACAAACAATCAAAACCATTATTACTCATAAGCGCAAAAAGAGTACTGGGATCAAATTTAGTGACACTAGTAGACTTATCCTCCCTGATTAAATGTTAAATATTGAACAACTGGAAATCTAGAGATGAAACTGTATATGTGGGAGAGAGAAAATTGCTGCAGTGGCATTGCTAAAAATCTATCAAATTATCTCAAAAGCTAAGAAATAATTCAAGCATTTTCCTATATATGGAGCACTTTTACAAAGGTTCTGACAAAGTTATGGTTCAAGACTGATCCGATTCCTATTTTTAATATAAGCTTACAGAGTATGTGTTACATTAAGTGATGGCACACACTACATCAGGATTTGTTTTAATTGTATTTTTATATACACTTACATGTCAAGTATTGTTAATTTTAAATTGTTGTGAATGTGTTTATGTACTGCTGTTAGGAAAATCCTCAGTAAACTTTCATTGTTTAAAAACTACTTGTTTTGGAATTATGGCAGTGTGTAGCTCAAGAAGTGCCTGGTGTGCTACTGTGATGATCAGCTATATGCAGAATACAAGGCGTCCCTATCAGATGATCGAGTTTTCACAAACTCAAAATTCATATGGTCAAGATCATACGACTGAGTTTTTGAAAACCCAAACCTTATGAAAGGAGATCGCAGTACAGTGAGGATCAGGAAATTTACACTTTTCCCCACTGTAGTGTGATCTCTGTGTTCGTATATATAATTTGCAGGAGGTTTCCACACATGGGGGGTGTAGGGGGGCTTGCCCCACTGCAAAAACATAAAAAAGGTAGATTTTTGTTTTTTGTGGGTTTTTTTTTTTTTTTTTGAAGTTCGAGTTTTCGGAAACTCAGTCATATGGTCTCATCCATATGAATTTTGAGTTTCTGAAAACTCGATCTTCTGACATAGACCCAACACAAGATATATTCTTCATTTCTGTATTTCTGTTTTATATAAATGATTGGCTTCATTTGTTCTTCCTGTCTAATGTGCAGAACTAAGTCTGAAATACTTTGGGATGTACACTGTTACCAATGCCATTTTGCTGAGTCACCCTGGAATGACACTTGCTGGACAGATCTGGTATAATTCTCTTACCTTAGCACATTATTCTCCCATCTAGCAAAAGTTCAGTTTTTCTTCTTTGTAGATTCAGATATGCAATAAAAAAAGAGAGAACAGGGAATTCCATATGTTTTTCACACAGAAAAAACATCACAACTGATGATTTTCCTTTTAATTTCCTCATTCCATGCACTAATTTTGAAAGGACTGCACCTTGCTGATATGGACTGCTCATGCTGAAATGGAAAGGGTTCTATGACCCCACATGTATTCCTTTTGCTCTTATACCAATACAAACCTTAAAAATCATACCTATCCCACTGCACCTAACTATGAAATTTAATGTTACCCTTTCATTCTACCATTAATAACCTTAAATTATATGAATAACATTAGCCATATAGGCCATGAGGTCTAGATTAAAGATTTAGGTTTGTGTAAAATTATGATACACATTTAGCCTGGCCTGTAGTTCACTTCCATTGCTAATTCCTAAATGAAAGTCTCTGAATCAGAATGTGCCTAATGCAATGCATTCCTTCCTTTCTGTATGTTTCATTGGAGGCCTACTATGGAGGAAAACAAAGGAGTATACCTTTCAATAACAGCAGTTTTACAAAAAAAAAAAATATTCATTTTGCATATGAATCAAAGTCTGTAGCAAACCAAATGGCTTGAACTACAATGATGAGTACAACAGATATTATTTTAAATAATATACAGGCAAACAGTCAGCTTTAGGTACAAAGAATTCTGAGAAATACATCAACAGCAGGTTGGGCTCAGAAGCTAATGTCCAGCTGTATTATTACAACTGTCACATCTTTCCCAACTTAGCCTCACTACCCAGCATGCACTGAGGGTTTCTATCCTTCTCTCATATTTCACTCATGCATGCACAAGGCTGGACAAACATACACCTAAAGTTGTATATTTCTTGTTAGTCTATTGCTACAATTAGAGTTAAGAAACATAGACATCCATGTTTCACTCTGTTCTGTTGGTCCACAGAAGGTCCTTTTATTATCTTTCCTTCACTTGGCCTACTGTCATACAGTACATACTCTGAATACATGGACTGCACTGCATTAATGTACAATGTGTCATGTTAACTCCACTAGGTTTCAGCAAGACCTGCAAATAAGAAAAAGTGAGTTACTTACTGGCTGGGAGAAAGATGTGCTAAAATGGGACATTCATACCAGCACTTTTCAGCAAGTGATATTCCAGGTTTGCTCAGCATCAGTAACAATATATATCCCAACCTTTTCTTTCACAAGAGGGTCACTATCTCCACAAAATTGTATCTATCTCAAG
This sequence comes from Protopterus annectens, assembly GCF_019279795.1. Taxonomy (NCBI): domain Eukaryota; kingdom Metazoa; phylum Chordata; order Ceratodontiformes; family Protopteridae; genus Protopterus; species Protopterus annectens. The sequence continues at coordinate 824,175,644 of NC_056744.1, forward strand.
GGTTTGCTATCCATCCAAGGGTGATGACTTACTCATGAGGCAGACAGGCTTATGTTCATTAGCAAGACCACTATGAATAATATACGCAAGGCCATATAATTAACAACTCAAGCTAGCATTCAGAATCTGCATCTGTATATGACTTCTGTTCCTGTTTTATTACTCTCAAAAATTATATTTCCTGTGCTCTGATTTGCATCTATGCAAATATTTTTTACTGTATTCCATGCCCTCAGCAGACAAGCAGTAAAGCAGCACATTTCCTTTGTGTTTGTCACATCATTTTCATAGTTGAACTTCAGAACTAATACATGAACCAGTGTGGCTTTGTCCTGCAAGGCATACCTTGATAAGCACCATTCTTGGTCTTACAGTATCATTACTGAGTACAAAGAAGAATGTACCTCCTTACAGAAATATTACAAATTTGGTAGCCAGAACTAAGATTTTATTCTGTGGAAGGTGCAATAATTGTAATTATACTGGTGTTTTGTTAATAGACAAATCTGCATTTATAAAGCATTTTCAAGATAATACTAATGCTCCTATTAGCAGTGATAATATCAAAGTCTTTAGTTATCCATGCATTCAGTAACTTTAGAAATAAAAGATATAGCTATGTAGTAGTCTTTCTGTGTTTAATAAATCTTCATTATCATAAGTGAATGTGCATTGTATGCTTCCCATCATAATTATAAATATATAGTTTATTGGTAAATTGTGCATTGCTATATACTTATTTCAATCATTCTTAATTTTTAAAAAAAAAGTGAAATCATTAAATACAAGTTATGTTTTATTTTCGTTAGACTGGAATGTGTATGTGTGCATATGAATATCTGCATGTGTATCTGCATCCGTGTTTCTTTGCCTGTATGTCTGCCTGCATTTGACTTTAAATATTAAAATACAATATAAGCAATAAATTCAAAATTCTGATTGGTAAGGTATGTTAATTGATTTGCATTTGCAGTCAAGATTTCTGGCATTCACAGCAAATTTGGCAACACAACAAGTTTTGTAGGAGGCTGTGATTTCTCTAGCAGATGAAAAGTTATTCCAAATATTTCATGAAACAGGAATAAATGGTTGTTAAAAACTGTAAGTGCTGTTGACCATGCTTGTTGTAATAAAGCTAGGTTATAAAAGCAAACATTGTAATAATGGCAGATAATGCTTAACATAAACTGCATCAGTTTTGCTATGCACCATATTTCAACGTTTCATATAATGCATAAGAAATACTAATTACAACTGCAAATATTTGACTTAAAATGAAAGCACTATTTCACTGAACCATGTTAGTGATACAGGAATCTGAAGCATTATCTTGCATGTCTCATTAGTTTGAAAGAATGCACAGATTAAGGGCAATGCAGTACAGTACATATTGAATCAGTAAGTGGCTGTGACTTTCTGAAAATGATCTCCTTGGAATGTTCATTTTACTAAAAAATAGACAAATTTTGCTGCTGCATTGCACTTCCTGTGGGAAATGGTGCATATTTTAAGCAGAGTGTAAACAAAAGGCTACTAACAGTATTCCAAGTTGTAGTTACTGTGTGCTGAAGCTCTGAATGACCTAGCAATCACATCTTACTGCATCAGCTTTATTTCAGACACAACATTAACAAGTTCAATGTGACGGCAACAGGCAAGTGCTTCACAGTATGTTAATGGAATTCTGGCTTGCAGCCAGATCTTCCATTCCCTGGCAGTCACTGTAATGGATCTGTCCTCTGTATAGCAAGACCGAGTGTTTTCCAGACAAACACCTTTATATTGAGGGGTGAAGGGAAGATAAAACAGTTAGGCTATGTGAGAGCATGTCATCACCACATAAGGGCAGATTTGTTGCATGTGGCTGGCCCTGAACACTCAGAGCACTTTAGTCTGTTAATTAGTTGCCAAGCTCTATTATATTTTTGGAGATGAGTTGGTTTGCCCTGGATTGATACAATACATGACAGCAGTTTGTGTTGTCTGTTTACTTGAGTAGCTCTGGGATAATGTGTGCAGCTCATATTTGCACTGATAATTTTATCAGAGGCATAGTTAATGGCATTGGATTTATTTTATTTTATTTTTTTAGTAGACGGTATCTGACAGATTAGGAAATAAATACTTGAATTTCACGAGACAGTGATAATGAGGTGTGAGGATCATTTGCAGCTGCAATGATGTACTTGAGAATGTATATGTTATAAGTAATACCCGTGGCTTGGATAATGGATGATAAATGATAAAAGAAATGCAAATAACCTTCTTTGAAAACATTTCATGCTAACCTTGAATCATTGAAAGTAAAATGACGATCAAGTATTTTCTCAGATATTATTTTCCAAATAAGTATTTGATCAAGGAATAAATAATCATTATAAAACCACACATAAAATGTTAAGTTCATAATTATTATTTCACAAATTATTCTGTAATGCTTTGTACAATAACAAGGCCCTGTTACCACAATGCAGTATTTTGCGATTCATAGATACTTTAGCCTCAATGAGGAAAGCAATCATTATCAGCTAATCAGCATGTCTGTGAGTCGCAGAATAAACACTTGTGCACACACACACACCACATGGGTCTATGTTAAATCATCGAATGCTTAAAAAAAATGAACAATGATTAAACAAACCGAACCCATGTAAGCGAAAGCTTACAATCTCAAACGCTTAGAACAGCAATTTTTTTCCAAGGGAAAAAAAAATCACTGTTCCAAAAAAAAAAAAAAATATTTAAAACATTGCATAAAGTAGGGGGCTTCACCCCCCCACACCCCCTACTTAAATTTGCCAACTTCGAGATTGCACTACAGTCACGAAAATGGCAAAGTAATGGAAGTGACCAAGCGATTTCTTTCACAGGGAAAGAATTCGCTTATATGCCGTTTCGCTATTTTGCCTTTTCGTGATTTCAAGTTCGATCAAGATGCATTCGAAAGAATGCATCTTCGATCATTTAATAGGAACCCACACCACATACCCCATACCTATCCCTGTATTCAGAATGCCCACAATGATCCTTTTCCCCTGGCCTGGTAATTCATGGATGATTACAATCTGTCTTTAATGCCAGATATTTGAGTTTCACACTTCATATACTTCAGTAAATACACATTATAGGGCAAAAGCTGTTATCCTAAGAGGTTGACAAATATGTCTGTTTCCAGTCTCTTTCCCTTGTATATTACAAAATGTTGCAGGCATTACATAATACCCAAGATCCTCAATATACATTCAAAAAATCCTGCTGTTTCTGGTGTCTAGTGTTTCCCTGTATGTTTATTTTTAAATACGTATCTTTTAGGCATGCTATGTTGGGCACACCAGGTATCCAGTATTCCTCCCACTCCTGATCCCCATTCTGTTTATGTGCCACTCAGGCACTCCTTTAAAGAGTTATACCCAGTGGCTAGTGGTTCCCCCCCGCCTAATGTTGCAAACCCTGCTCATTAATCTAGGGATGTGTGGAAGTGTGACAGCCACCCCAAATCACAAACACACACACACACACACACACACACACACACACACACACACACACACACACACACACATGCATCAATTCTACACATGCACACAAAACATCCTCCTCTCTACCTGATGTCACTCATAGACACTCATCCATTCACACACACACACACACACACACACACACACACACACACACACACACACACACACACACACACACACAAACACACACACAAACACACACACACATGCACACCCCTGCTTAACTTACCTCTAACTCACCTACTATTACCCCACAGTCAGATATACCCTCACAGATGCAATTCTCGCATATACTCATGCATATACCTTCTACCCCTACCTTACCACTAAACTCCCCAGCACTTACTTTTACCAGGATGGATGAACATGGTCTTTTGGCCATGGTCACTACTGCAAGGTGTGGCACCTAATCTACAAGCCTAAGAAATTCTATAAATCACTTTGCATATAGATGTCTTCATGAAGACAGTTTACTGAGGGCACCTACCAACACCACAAAGGTCAGTATAGTGTGCTAGGTTGTCCACTTAAAATGTAATGATGTCCATAAAATAAGTATTCTTTTCTCACACAACATTATCCTGACAAATAAAAGCAAAGGTGATGCAAGTTCTCCTTTGCAGCAAATGTGATCTTCTTGCAGGTCTTCCATCTGTATGTTGAGTGGATGATCGGTCATGATAAATCTGACCAGTCCTATCATCTGATGGGATGTGATTAATTGTATAAATGCTGTTGTGACCAGGGCAGGAACTGCCAACAGGTCAGATGTCAGGCCACTGACATAATTCATGCTGCTAAAGAGTTTCCTACCCAACTGGCACAGAAGCTTATGGCAGCAGGAAATGGTCCATTGGCCAAACCACCATTAACTGAGCTAGAGGAGTTCCTTGCCTCTCTATATGGGGAATCAGTTTCATCCCTAGGCCACTGTGAAGTGCTGGATATTGGTGCTTAACTACAGAAGCCTCTATGAATCTCTACTAGAGATGGCCCAGTGTATCTTTGATGTTTTAGGTCACTGAATATTGGTTAAATGTGTGCTGTACTGCATATCTCTATGTGCTGTATCCTTTTTATGCAGTAACATCAGGGCTTCAAACTAGAAGACTGCCTGTAAAAGGTAAGATCTGTCTTATGACATTTCATCACTATATGTTGTATTTATCATCATTCAAGGGATTAAAGTACTTGTGATGGGTCTTTCTTAGTGTGAGTATTTTTGTGTGGTATATTCACAGGTGACATATTATCCAACTCCTCTACTGTGGTTATACCACTGCCTAATGTTGGAGAAGGCTCAGACTTTGATAGTGATGCCAGTACAAATTTGGCATGGTGAGAGGGACCATTGTCTGTGTTAAATACGGAAAATGTAGTATACAGATTTCATAACTCAGACAGTTGGCATGGCTTCTGTGCATGTGGTACTAACCTCAGAGATATAGGTAGACACTAAATGACAGGGAGTCACTGATAGCTCTAGGCAGGAAGGGATATCTCCTCCTGCTGTCACAGTCCTGATATAGATATAGATATAGATATATAGATATAGTTATAGATAGATATATATAGATATAGATATAGATAGATAGATATAGCTATAGATAGATATAGATATAGATATAGATATAGATAAATGGATACATATAGATAGATGGATGGATAGATAGATAGATAGATAGATAGATAGATAGATAGATAGATAGATAGATAGATAGATAGATAGATAGACGGACAGGCAGATAGATAGATAGATAGATCGATAGATAGATAGATAGATAGATAGATAGATAGATAGATAGATAGATAGATAGATAGATAGATAGAACTGAAGCAAACACCTAGTCTGCATGCAAGTCTATATAGATCGATAAAATACATAGATAGACACACAGACAGATAAATGGAAGGAGCTGTTTTGTTGCTCTAGTTGCAGAACATTTTTTATTCATTTTACCTGCCTCAGTATTAGAAATATGGAAAATGTTAAAAGCCCTAAGTCTGATTTTCAGAATGGTTTATAATATTGCATCCTAATTTGCACTTGAATATTTTTTGTGTTTACCTCTTCAAATGCTTCCAGCTGTTCTGTAGTTCTTCTCTAAATTTTCTTTTTCTCTCTTTTTCTTGGCATAAAATTGATGAGAACCACTCTGATGAAGAACTGTTTCTATGGTTCTCTCTTAAAGATTTTCCATAGAGTCTAAACTCACATCCTCTGGTACTTTTGTAGTCAGTGCTTATCAAAGACTCTTTCTCCAGAATCATTTCCCAGTTGCTTTATTGAAGTTTTTCATCATTTTGCACTGGTGTGATTTCTTCTAATAGCAGACTGCATTTTAATACTTGCTGGTATGCTCCATATGATACCCCAATGAGGCTTTGCTTCATTATATAGATTTGATGCAAATAGTTTAGACCTCTTTCAGCTACTACTGTTTGGAGTTGGAGTTTGAAACACAGAACAGTATGCAGTATACCAGATAAGATGTAATGAAGAAATTTATAGTCTTGCATGCAGGATTAGCTGTTTGTTTCAGTTCTTCTAATGCACACTACAAAAGACAGGCATTTATTCACTTTGTTTGCTTTATGCCGTACTACTATGCTTGCATGATGGTTCTAGAGTATTCCATTCGCAGGTCTTTCACCTTGAACAATATTGAACTTCAATAAGCCAGTGCTCTTTACTATGAGTTCATTTTCTCTGGTTACCTGCTTTCATTTTTGATATTGAATTTGAGTTGTTACACATAACATCCTTACAGAAACCTCTAATGTTTAGTATTTCCTATTAATAATTTAGCATTGCCCTACATTATCTCATCTGTGTTGATAATAAACATTTCATAGAAGGGCTAAGTCAGGAAAATGGAAGATAGTATGTTCCCATCTATAGCCTTGTGGGTCTCATTATTATTAGTATTACTTGTTTTCTATCATAATGTGTTTTCCATTTATGGATTTTTCTACTAAAAGTCACTTAACAGTTTTGGCAAATGATGGTGGGCCATGAATGGAATACCTTGCTAGAATTTAAATACACGTAGTTCTGTGCCAATCCCTGTTTATCCTCTCACTCATAGCAATGCTCATATGGCATGGCATTAAAATTATAAGCTCACTATCTGGATTGTAATCCTGAAAATATGCTTTCTCAGTACTGTTCTAGGTACAGCCTGTGCATGTTCTCCATATGTTTAAGACAATGGATACTAGGTTGCACTATGTGTAGTATTTTCAGTTAAACCATTTTCCAGGGTTTCAGGGTACAGACATCCTATGTTCACTGAAAACCATTGTAAAGTACAGAACCACATTTAAACATCTAGTAATGAGGAATAAGGCCTTACATGATCAGAGCCCTGCAGCATAATGGGAACTTTGGTGTCTTAATATGTCTTAATAACCTGCTTTTAACCTCACACTCAGGTGCTTTATAGTTCACCTGTGAGCCAACTCAGCTTATGCTCTTTCAGGGGCCATAGACCTACAGAATTTGTTGGAATGACAGCTTTGCCCATGTATGTCTGAGCTTACTTTCAGAATGTGCCTTAAAACACATCTCTTTCTAAAAGCATTCAGAGAACCTTGTTTAAATGTTGTATATTTGTTGATTGCTTGTATACCTCTGTTTACTATGTTCTTTATGTAATTTCATAATTGCTTTTCTCCCTGAGCCACTACTGAAAAGGGGTAGCTTTCTGTCCATTCGGACTATCCTGGTAAACAAATGCAATAAATAAAATAAACTTCTGAGTACTTTATAAATCAGTGATGTTAAATCTGCTGCTTATTGTTCTATCTGTTGTGCTTTTTAATGACCGCACCTGTGTGACCACTTCAAGTTAAATCTGTTGTTTATTATTTTATCCATTATGTTTTTAAATTATTTTGCACATTATTTATTTTCAATATCACTGTCGCACAGACATGGAAATAAAGGCGGATTGATTGACTGAATAACTGATTAAATGAAGAGTGACACATCCATAGTTACTTTCCTCTTCATTTTTATTACTTGCAGTGATATAAATTCTGCTTGTCAGTAGTATCTTGGTGAAACTCTGCTGGTTAGTGACCACATGATAGAGAAGAGAGGCTCACAAGTTCTTTTGCAGAGCTCACGTCACATCTTTCATGTGCTGGTACCTCAATTAGTTTTAGGAGTTCCTGTACTTCTTTAACTCTGCCAACAATGTTGGTTGCTGAGTCCATGTAAGCGAAGATAGTGTTAACCAGTGTGAATCAGCTTTCGGCTATTATGGACTTTCATGTAAGTAATCAGGACAGTAACTTAGAAAAGGCTACAAGTGAGTATTTTTTAGACATTAACCAGCCATATGACACAGTATTGTGTAAAGGATTAGTGAACTGCAGAGATTTAGACTGTGTATTTGCATTGTACAACAGATCATAAAACCATGGCCAGTCAGGGTCATATAGAGGATAAAAATAAATTTACATCACTCAGAAGAAAGAAGAGCAGTCCTTGTTAAATCACAATGTTCAGTACTGGGGTTGGTTTTTATAATGTGTTTTCAAGTGATGGAAACCAAGAAGAAAATTATGTCATTTTCTTAAAGTTATTTTTGACTGATGCAAGATGAATTATACAAACTACAGAAGGATATCCCATAGAATTATAATATTGGTCAACAAAATCCCAGCTTAAAGGAATTGCAAATGCATCTGGGAAGCAAAAACTAAACTTAGGTAATATGTACATTTGGGTGGTAGAATTACAAATGAAAGATGTAACCTGCGTGCAGTCACCTCAGGTTACCTATACATATGCATGCAATGTGAGAAACTACAAAGGAAAATTGGAAGTATGTAATAATTTCTTGATAAAACTCCAGGATGTAAAAATTTAATGAAAATAAAATCCTAATGGGGAAATTAAGTTACTAAAACATTTACTGAATAAACTACTCAGTTCATGCAAATGTGCCCAGATACAAATTATGTTAATCAAAACAATTTGGAAGAAATAGTACAAATAAATCTAAAAACAGCAGTATCTTAAATGTAATACCAGAATTCCCTGAATTTTTCTACTCCCCACCCATGGTTATCTCCACTAGAAGACATGATTCAGTCATAGGATCAGAGGTAAGTGCTAGGCAATCAGTCTGCAGACCATAACAAACCTAGTTAATAAACCATATTCGAGCATTCCTTCTATCCTCAAGGAGGGCAACACAAGAAACAAAGGGAAGAATTTGGGGCTGCCTGCCAAATTATCAAGTTTACGTTCAAGGTGGTAAGGCTTCTGCTCTGACTGACATTTAGTGTTAATTTGCTCCAGAGGTAGGATGTACCTTGCAGTGTGAATCTATCACACAAATTTGTCTTATTTATCTATTGTTGAATGTGCAGTTCCTTTAATTTGGTATTTGAGGAACCATTTGTTCTGTGATGGAACAGGAAATCAAAGAGGGTCAGATCTTTCATAGCTCATATTGCTCGACTAGGAAACCAGTGAAGGAGTTTATAAGAAACCAAGTTCAGATAGAGGGTGCCCATTCTGTCCTAAAAACTAAGATTTTTGAGGTCACTGTTCTTTTTCGTTAAGATTCTTTAAGGTCTCTCAAACTGAGTGATATGTTTAGAGAGATGCAGGCCAAAAGGGGCATTATATTCAATACTGGTTGTGAGTAAATATATATAATGGTAAATTAAGACTTTTTTGAATTTAGATAAGATTCCTTTGAAAATAAGATGAGCCAGATATAAGGCTTCCTGAATTTGTACAGAGACATGATGGCTAAAAGATAACAAATTATTAACAAAGTCAAATTTGAGGTAAATTTGGCCTCCTAAGCCAAGGACAACCACAAGGCATTCTTTAGCTATATCTGAAATCTCAAAGGCAATACACAATTGTGTGCAGAGCTGATTGTAAATGAAGCCACCTATCCTGAGCCAGAAGATATAGCTAACCTACTGGCTGAAAACTTCAGCTCCAACTTCACCCCTCTCTCGCCATCAACCTTCCCTCAATAAGTACCACCAAATATACAGTAACTCCCCCTGCTATCACTAGGGAAAAGGTCCTTAATGTTCTCTCTATGGCCAGGAACATTGCATCAATAGGTTAGCAGTATCCAAGGATGCCTTATAAATAGCATGAAACATGATCTATCAGGTCCTCTGAGTTGCTATTTAAGTGTAGTCTCCAAACAGGCTTTGTGCCTCATGAATGGAGAACAGCAAGTGTCACCCCTCTACACAAGGGTGGGTCATTTACAGACCCTGGAAACTGCAGACACGTAACCCACAATAGTCACATATGTAAAGCCATGAAAAGAATTATCATAATAATGATATAGGAATCCTCCAGACACTGCCCCAACCCGGTTTGGTTTCATTAAGGGTAGGCCATGCCTACTCATTCTGGTAGACTTCTTTGAGAAGGTCACAAAGCAATGGATGAGGAAATCATTCTAAACTGTGCAGCCTATAAACAAAGGTGTGGTATCTAGGTCCAAAATAGTCATTGGTCAATCGTATTCAGCATTCATCAGACCTGTCATTGAGCAAATGCCCCATTGGGTATGTACCTAACCAGGCATATCTAACAAATGGAACTTCCACAGAGGTTCCTCACTAAAAGAATATAATTCATAAGTAACATATCCTTTGCAGACCACCTGAAGGTCATATCACTGTATTTTGTTTCCTACAGGGTCTTGAGGGGAGATCTATGCCTGGCATACAAGGCATTGTCATCCCTCACTGTAATGGGCCTCCTGAATAGCTGCAAAACAAACAGCACTAGAATTACCCACTGTAAAGACTTAAGTCTTGCCTGTGATATAGATAGGACTGGCTGGAGAGACAAATATGTATCCCAGAGACTACCCCTTTTCTGGAACAGGCTCCCCATCCATGTGAAGCAGAGCTCCTCCCTAACTATATTCAAGTGTATCTTGGACAACTGGATGTGAAACAGGAAATTCATCTCTGGTTTGGCATCTATGTCTCTAATGGACACAGGCAGCCTGTAAATGGTTCATCTTCCAGGACCCTGCCTGTAAATTTTCACCTCCCAAGCCTCTACTTACACTTATCACGGATACCAGAACTTGTCAAAGATTTGGGATGCATGGCTAGGCTTAAAAAAGCCCCGTGGTTGTTAGCCTAGTGCACACCTATGAACCTATGAAGATGTTGAAGACTGAAAGATCTTAAGAGTAGTAATTGAATTTATGAAATAAAATACTAACTACAACTCTACAATAGGAAAACTACTTAACTGGCAAAATGGACCCAGTGCTAACTTTATAAACTGGCTAAAATGCAAAATTACACTATAAAAAACTAATAAATCCAAATACAACCATGACTAGACTATGAAAACACATCAGGAAATTAACTAACACAATGAACATTGAAAATCTCCCTAAGAACTAGAGTTGAGAACATGTTAAAGATATTCCAGTCATTAAAAATGTGCAAACTGCCAAAAACTCTAGTTAGTAATAACAGAAAATAATACAGCCCATTTAAGTTAATGTGAACACTCCTAAATTCAAAACCACAGAAAATGAATACATGAAATATGTTAAATTCTGGTTTGAGCGATATATATGTATATATACAACAGTATGTATATGTACAACACAAACCATGAAACACATACTTCACAAAACCAGTGTGCCATGCAATCACAGCCCTTAAGGCAAAATAACATACCCAACACACTAGTAATAGGAGACTCTATAGTCAGGTACACTGACATCCCACTCACTAGGCTGAATAAGGAGAAGGTTACTGTTAGCTGCCTGTCGGGTGCCAGGATCCGCCACATAACACAAGCACTCAGGTCACTCCAAAACAAGTACAACTATGACTCTGTCATTGTCCATGTTGGTGTGAATGATCTGAGCCGTACCTCCCTGGACTACATGAAAAGAGACAGGGAAGAGCTCTCTGATCACGTAGCCCAGGTCGGTATGACCCTGACCCTGAGTAGCATCCTGCCCTCACCAAGAATGATACCACGGTATAAAGAAAAAAATTCTCAATTTCAACAATTGGCTAAGTTTCTGGTGTCATTCAAAGGGGATACAGCGACTGTCCGCCTGGGATGACATGCTTGACCAGCCACGCTGCTTTGCTAGAGATGGCTTGCACCTGTCACCCTTAGGCTTTCGAATACTTGCCAAGGCTCTTGCCACCCCCATAGTGCCATTTTTTTAGGCAAGGCTCAAAAGACAAACCCACCGCCGTAAATAGCACAAGTAACAAAAAACTGAGGGTAATGCTACTCAGTTCCAGAAGTCTAAACTTTAAAATGCATGCACTCGAGGCACTCCTCAGTATGGGGAAAATCAACATATGTGCAGTAACAGAAACCTGGTTTAAGGCTCCAGAGAGCACCCCAGCACTACCAGGCTAAAACTCATACCATACATTTCGACCACAGAACCCAAACCGAAATACAAAAGGCAGAGGTGTATCCATATTCATCATGGATACCCACACCTCCAGGTTAGTGGCACAGCACGATGCTGCAGAGATCATCCACGTGCAACTAACAATGGGCAAAAATGCAATTCAAATTATAGCTTGCTACAGATCACCCTCCATGTCCCAGGACCCCCATTCCGCATTTCTGGAAACACTAGGAAACATAAAGGTCCTACCAAACACCCTAATATTGGGTGATTTCAATTACCCAAACATTAACTGGGAGAATTACTCAAGTACTAACTCCCTTGCCCAACTTTTCCTAGACTTTATAAACTCAAACACCCTGGTTCAACTGGTCAACACTCCCACCAGAGGTGACAACATATTCGACCTGGTCATCACCAACATGGACGACTGGTGTTCCACACCAGAGGTCAACTCCTCACTAGTTAGATCTGACCATAAACAAATCACTTTGGATATCCATATTCTGCCCCCACCCCCGGACAAGAAAGCCACCGTGAAAAACTTTTCAAAAGCAAACTTCACGTTACTTAAGACTGAGGTGGTAGGTTTCAAAGCCCCCATGCTGAAGGATAACACTGTCCAAGCTGTAAAATCCTTTACTAATGCATTCTACGGGCAGCTACAAGAATGCATGGATCGTGCCATCCCAAGCAAAACCAAGACTCACTCCTCCAAGAAAAGGAAACCAGTCTGGTGGACCCCTGCAATAAACAAGCTATACAATAGAAGGAAGAAACTAGTACAGAAAAGAGTAAAATCCCAAGAAGGGAAGACATACCTGATCAGTATCAGCAAGAAACTATGATCCCTCATAAAATCATCCAAGGCGAGCTTTGAAAGAACAATTGCCAAGGACTCCAAAGATAACCACAAGGCATTCTTTAGCTATGTCGAGAATCTAAGTGGCTAATGCTCAGATTTGCTCTGAGTTAGTGCAGAATGGCACAAAATACACTGAACTGACCGATATTGCCAACATCCTGGCAGACAGGTTCAGTGCAAACCACCCCCCTCTCACCCCCAAAAGGGCCCATAACCATACCAGAAGAATATAGAGTCCCTGAAATCACAAACACTCAGGTTAAAACAGCCCTCTCCAAAGCCAAAAACACAGCATCAATGGGACCGGATGGTGTCCCAGGCTGCGTCCTACATGAGCTCAAAGATGAACTAACCCCTCACCTAAACACACTGTAAAACTCAGCCTTTCCACAGGCTACATACCCATAGAGTGGTGCACAGCAATGGTTATTCCACTCCACAAAGGTGGAGCCACAACAGACCCTGGGAACTATTGCCCTATAAGCCTGACTAGCTTGGTCTGCAAGGCTATGGTGCACATCATCATGGAACTCATTAACAGAGACACTGGGAACCACCAAACACTGGACCCTTCTCAGTTTGGCTTTGTCAAGGGCAGATCATGCCTCCTAAACTTGGTGGACTTCTTTGAGACAGTTACCAAGGCTATAGATGAGGGAAAGGTGGTACACACAGCCTACCTAGACCTCACTAAGGCCTTCGACACCATTTCCCATTCTGGTGTTATAGACAAGCTCACCAGCCTGAACATAAACCCGTACGTGACAAGATGGGTTGCCAACTGGCTCACGGACAGAACCCACATGGTGAGAGTTGCAGGAGCTAGATCCAACTCTAAACCGGTTACAAGTGGCATTCCCCAGGGCTCAGTCCTAGGACCCCTCCTGTTCGGCATATACTTCTCAGAGGTGCAGAGAAGCACAAGAGGACTATGGCTGACCAAGTTTGCAGACGACTGGAAACTAAGCTCTATAACTGACTCTCCGGCTCGCACAGATATCCTCCAAAAGGGTCTCACTGAGATGGATACCTGGTGTCAAAATCATGGCCTCAAGCTAAATGCCAAAAAGTGCATAGTCATCCCCTTTGGAAAAAACAAAGTACCCACAAGCTACCACATAGGTGGTAGTCCCCTAAATACAGAATACGTAATAAGGGATCTGAGGACCCAAGTAGATAGTAATCTCTCCTTTGATAACCACATTGCCAAAGTGGTTAGAAAATCCTTCTACATGGCCCACCTAATCACAAAAGGGTTCGCATCCAGATCAAAAGAGGTCATTGTGCCCCTCTACTCATCACTCATCAGACCCATCTTAGAGTACAATGCCGCACCTTACAGGACACCTGCAACAGCTGGAAAGACCACAGAAGTACCTCACCAAGAGGATCAATGGCCTCAAACAGATGCCCTATGCAGCTCGACTGAAGAAACTCCAGTTGTACTTGGTTGCATAACGCCTACTCAGAGGTGATCTCTGCCTGACATACAAGACCATGTCCAACCCAGAATTGATGGACATGCTCCACCTAAAGAAAACCTTATCCCCTTGAGCCACACGCTCTAGGGATCTAAACCTCACCACAACAATAAATAGGATGTGCAGGAGGGATAGATTCCTGTCCCAGAGACTTCCCCTGCTTTGGAACAAGATCCCAATCTACATTAGGCAGAGCTCCTCGCTAACACTCTTCAAAAGAAACCTTGACGAGTGGATGGGAAACAGAAAGTTTACCTCTGGGATCACTTCAGTGGCTCTGCTGGACAGAGGCACAGGGAACTAATCTAAGGGGCGGCGAAAGTCAACACATTCTGGCTAGGCTTATAAATGCCTTCGGGCAGATAGCCTAGTACCCACCTATGAACATATACATACATATATATATCTATATCTATATATATATATATATATATATATATATATATATATATATATATATATATATATATATAGATGATAATAGACTACTTAAAACTTAACAATTTAAAATCTATATGCACCTGCACCATCTATATCCCCCCAGGCGAAAACATCAAAACACTAGGAGACATCTTATCTTGGTTTAGCTCCAGTATCAAAATAGAAACCTATATACTTGGTGATATGAACATTAACTGGGCCTCGCTAAACACTGACACCACATCCATTTCAATTAATCTATACAACCTCACCCAACTTATCAACCTTCCAACCAGGCTTAACAGAGATGGAACTTCTGGTTCCATCATAGATTGGATACTATCTACCCACCCCCACATGGCCTCAAATGCAGGTATACTACCTGATCCTCTTAGTGACCACATACCTGCTTTCATGGACTGTATATCCTCCCCCCTACAAAAACATCACCAATATACCCAAACCCGCAACCTAGCCGTCTTCAACCCTGAAATATTCTCAAAATACCTGAAACACAATGACTAGTCACCTCTAAAAACCCTCCCACTAGACTGTGCAGTATCTTATTTCAATAAAACATTCCTTACTATTTTAAATCAACTAACACCCCTCAGATCCAAAAGTATCAGAACCAATCCCTGCCACTGGCTATCCTATGAAACTAAACACATCATGCATCAACGTGACCAAAAATGGAAACAATACCAAAAACTAAATAACACCACCTTCTTCCTAGAATTTAAACAACTGCGAAACCTAGCCAAAAAGCTAATAACTAAAGACTGCAAAACCTACTACAACAAACTCCAAACCATGCACTCATTCAATCCAAAAAAATTTTGGAACTCCATTTCCTCCATTCTTCACCCGGGTAATAATAGCAACCCTTGCCCAGATCCCACCCTTACCAGCCTCGAAACTGCCACCAAATTCAACTCATTCTTTATAGACTGCATAGCAAAACTATACTCCTCTTTCCCTGACCTCCTCCTCTAGCCCTCCTCACCCCACTAACCAACTTCTTCTTACCTCACGTTTCTGCCTACAGACACAATACAAAGGCTTCTCCTCAAGCTAAAACCCTGTCGCAACACACCAGACAATGTACCACCCACCTACCTAAAACACTCCGCTGAAGCCATAGCCTACCCCATATCTCTTCTTATAAATAGATCAATACAAGAGTCATACGTTCCAACCATCTGGTGCCATGCATACATCATCCCTCTATACAAAGGTGGTAAAAGCACAGACATAACCAATTTTAGACCCATAGCCATACTTTCCCCTCTCTCAAAAATACTAGAAAAAACTATCCATTTACAAATCACACATTACCTAACTCAGAACAACCTCCTCTACCATACCAACATGGTTTTTGCCCTGGCCATAGTACCATGACTGCCCTCCTTTCCTTTCTTGAGACCATCAACCTAGCATGCGACAAGGGCAAATATGTATCATCACTGTTTTTAGATCTATCTAAGGCATTTAACACCATCTTTCACTCCTTACTCATCTCCCAGCTCTCATTCTTACACCTTTCTCCTTCCACCTTAACCTAGTTCACCAGCTACCTATCCAACTGCCAATGAGCAGTCCAGTGGAAAGAATCTACCTCATCTTTCCTACCTACACCCACCGATGTTCCACAAGGCTCAGTACTTGGCCCTCTACTCTTTAATATATTTATCAATAACTTCCACCTCTCCATTCCCGAAGCCTCTGTTATCCAGTATGCAGACGACTCCACCATCATCTGCTCTGCATCCTTCCCTCTGAACTACTCCTAAAATCCAACTTGCCTTTTCCAAAACAGAATCCTGGATGCAATCAACTTACCTTGCCCTTAACACCAGCAAAACAAAACTAATGATTTTTACACCCACTAGAACCTCCACCCTTGACAGAAACCTTTTCTCTTTTCTCCATTATAACCCAAAATAATACCCCTCTTGAAATAGTTCCCAGTACCAAACTGCTAGGCAACATCATTGATGAAAACCTAAAGTTTGACTCACACATACACTCACCTATTATAACCCCATAAAAAATTGGTGTCCTCTACAGACGCAACCATTATCTCACCCTTCATCCCGGCAAACACTTGCATCTACCTTCCTCCTCTCCTCTCCTCTCTCATGTATGGCACTCCCTTATTCACCAACCTCCAACTAGGCCTACATTCCAAACTCAAATCCTGCTACCATAAAATTTGCAAATTTGCCACCAGCACCAGAAATTCATCTCATCATTGCCACTCCTTACACACCCTCAAATGGTTAGAACTGCCCATCTACCTCAGATATCTGCAACTTACCACTGCACACAAGCTGATCTTCAAACCACATGACTCCCCTTCCCTATCCACATCCCTAATACACATACACACTGCCCCACTCCCTAAGATCCGAGAACCAAAATCTTCTACAAGTATACAAACCCTCTCATCCCCCTGATGAACTACTGCTAGCCTGCACCATAGCTAAACTATGGAACTCTCTCCCATCTCTACTATGCAACATGTCTAATCACAACAACTTCAAGACCCACCTAGTCTCACACCTGTCCTCCAAATGGGAATGCATCTGTCATGCTCCTACCTAACCACCCCCCCATCTCATAGATCCTCTACCGTCTCTCAAAGATTAATGTATATCTCTATAGCTTACTGAAAATGGTGAAATTATCTATTAGTATCTCTTACTTTCCAGTATACTATTCTCTCAGAAAAGTAACCTTTCTTATCATTCTTAATTTTTCCTTTGCAAGGAATGCTACACATGAAAGCCTATGGCACACTATGTCTTTTTTCTATTTCTGTTACATTTTTAATTGTTCTCTATTATGTAATGTCTCGTATTTACTTCTATTATCATTAATGTAAATTCTTGTGGTGCTTTTCTCCCCGGGCCTCCACTGAAAATGGGTTACCATGACCCAGTGGACTCTCCTGGTCAACAAATGAAAATAAATAAATAACTAAATAAATAAATATACATATGTGTGTGCAGGTTTACCCCTGTTCCTGACCCTAACCCTACACATTACATTCCTACAAACCCTTTCCCTAATAATACCAGTATAGAAATCACAAGGACACAAGATACACCCATAACACACAGTATGCACAACATCCCCTTACCTAACCCTTTCTCTAACCATAACCTGCAAACACTTGTATATTCACAACAATTGCTATAACACAGTCTTGCACATCTTTACTTTTTCATTCAAACATTGATTTTCCTTCACACTCCTGCTTACCTACAAAATATGAAACAAAACCTACCATATGTGATTCACAGCAATGAGCATTGTGCAGTCTTTCTTTTGTACACACACAAAAAGTTTTATACATATATAATATATATATATATATATATATATATATATATATATACACACACACACACACACACACACAGACACACACACACACACAAACACACACACACATATATAAAATATTATATTTGTAATAACCAAACATTAACAAAACATTGACCACCAAAAGTCAAATCCAAAAAATTGACTACTTAATAATCAAACATTTTCAATATCCAACACTGTTTTGCTCCTAAAATCTTAAATATTTAAAAAAGTATAATCTCAAAATATTATATGCAGCAGAAAAGAATGAAATAGGTTTATAGGATCATAGGTGATTACTAGGTTAATGACGTCTGAGGGGCCTTTTTAAGTCTAGCCTTGCTTCTCATATTTATGTTGCAGACTCTATAGTTGTTTTAAGGGGTATATATAGACTTGGTCATGGGTGATCTAACATTTACAGGATGCCTATATCTATGAGACACATTAGGTGCCTGACCAGTGGTAAATTCCCAATCCCCCATTCACTGGCTCAAGTTACTCTTGAAATGTGTTAAGGAAGAGCTCTGCTCGAAATGGATGGGAAGCCTGTTCCAGAGAAGGATTATTATGTATATATGTATCTATACATCTATGTTTATATGTGTATATATATATATATATATATATATATATATATATATATATATATAAAAAGTGGACACACCCCTGTTAAAATGCCAGGTTTTTGCGATATAAAAAAATGAGACCACAATAAATCATTTCAAAACTTTTCTCACCTTTAATGTGACCAATAACCTGTATAATTCAATTGAAAAACAAACAAATCTGTTAGGGGAAAAACATATAAAAAATAAAAAACATACAATAAGCTGGTTGCTTAAGTGTCCACACCCTTAAATTAATACTTTGTTGAAGCACCTTTTGATTTAATTACAACATTCAGTCTTCTTGGGTACACAACTGCCATCAATTAAAGAGACTCTCCCAAGTAAAGTTCAGCTGTCCTAGTAGGATTTTCCTGACATTTGCTCAGTTGCTGCAATAGCAAAAGAGCAGAGAGCTTACAAAGCATCAAAGGGATCTCATTGTTGAAAGGTATCAGTCAGGAGAAGAGTACAAAAAATATCCACAGCATTGGATATACTATGGAACACAGTGAAGACAGTCATCAAAAAGTGGAGAAAATATAGGACAACAGTGACTTTGCAAAGAAATGGACATCCCTCCAAAATTGACGAAAACACAAGACAAAAATTGGTCAGGAAGGCTGCAAAGAGACCTACAGCAACAGTGAAGGAGCTGCAGGAATTTCTGGCAAATACTGGTTGTGTACTACATGTGACAACAATCTCCCATATTCTCCATATGTCTGGACTATGGGGTAGGGTTGCAAGACCTTCTTACACAGAAAAACATCCAGGCCCAACTAAAATTTGTGAAACAATACATCGTCTCCCAAAAGCATGTGGGAAAAATGTGTTCTGGTCTGATGAGACCAAGGTTGAACTTCTTGGCCACAATTCCAAAACGTACGTTTGGCGCAAAAACAATACTTTGCATCACCAAAAGAACATAATTTCCATGGTGAAGCATGGTGGTGGCAGTATTGTACTTTGGGTTTGCTTTTCTTCAGCTGGAACTGGGGCTTTAGTCAAGGTGGGGGGAATTATGAACAGTTCCAAATACCAGTCACTTTTGGCCCAAAACCTTCAGGCATCTGCAAGAAAGATGAAGAGGAATTTCACCTTTCAAGTACGACAATGACTCCAAGCATACATCCAAATCAACAAAAGAATGGCTTCACCAGAAGAAAATTAAAGTTTTGGAATGGCCCAGCCAAAGCCCAGACCTAAATCCAATAGGAGATCTGTGGGTGACCTAAAGAGGGCTGTGCATAAGAGATGCCCTCACAATCTGACAGATTTGGAGCACTTTTGCAAGGAAGACTGGGTAAATATTGTCAAGTCAAGATGTGCCATGCTGATAGACTCCTACCCAAGAAGACTGAATGCTGTAACTAAATTAAAAGGTGCTTCAACAAAGTATTAGTTTAAGGCTGTGCATACTTATGCAACCAGTTTATTGTACGTTTTTTTATTTTTTATATTTTTTCCCAACAGATTTGTTTGTTTTTCACTTCAATTGTACAGGTTATAGGTCACAATAAAGGTGAGAAAAGTTTTTAAATGATTTATTGAGGTCTCTTTTTTTATATCACATAAACCTGGCATTTTAACAGGGGTGTGTACACTTTTTATATCCACTGTAGATAGATAGATATATGTATATACCCATCTATATTTATATTGATATATATATGTGTGTGTGTGTTTGTATGTGTGTGTGTGTGTGTGTGTGTGTGTGTGTGTGTGTGTGTGTGTGTATGTCTATAGACATATAGCATATATTTGTATTATCTATATATAGAAAGAGAGAAATATACAGATATTTATTTATCTATTTATCTATCTATCTATCTATCTATCTATCTATCTATCTATCTATCTATCTATCTATCTATTTAACATTTGTTTACCAGGATAGTCTGACTGCTGGACAACAGGTGTCCCTTTTCAGCAGAGTCCTGGGGAGAAAAGCTCCACAGGGTTACAGAGTAATTTAGTAAAAAGTAGTTAACAATTTTTAATAATGTTTAACAATAGTTTTAAAAAAATTACAATAGTTTAAAAAGTTTGACAGCTGTATAAAAGAAAATTGATCTCAGAACATTTGTAGGTAAATGTAAGTACAGTATATATACAATCGACTTCATAGTAATAAAAATAATACTGCATATTTACACTATGTTCAAGTCTGCCTAGGTAGAGTATTGGTCAGTGGAATCATGTTCTACAGGGTTGGCTATGAGTAATAGGCTGGCAGAGGTGGGTTTAGGGAGAGTTGTTACATTTATGTATATGGTTTTCATAAAGGTGTGATTTAAGGAGTTTTTGGAATGTGGTAGTGTGGTTTTGTAGCCTGAGGTGTGGGTAAGGTGTTCCATATTTTTGCAACTTCATAAGGTAATAAAGATTCCCCTGAGCTATTTTTACATGGAATGACTTCTATCAGGGCTTTGTTACTGATTCGTAGTTCCCTGTTAGTACAATGGAAGTTTAGTAGCGCTTTTAGGGCATGGGTTTGTCAGAGTGGTACAGTATTTGATGGGCTAAGTTAAGTTGGTAACAGTGAAGTAAGTTTGGAAATTCTAACCAGTGTAGTTTATGTAGGGAATGGCAGTGGTAAGATCATGATTTAGCATGGGTTGCAAACCTAGTTATTTTGTTGTAACATGTTGAAAGGTTGTTCAGGCCGGTTTTATTTAGATTTGTAAGTACTGGAGATGCATACAGTAGGGTTGATAGGAGATGAGTTTTGGCTATGGCAGTTCTGGATTCGGAGGTTAAAAATTTGTTGCTGCGATAGAGGCAGTCTATCGTTTTGTGGACTTTGTAGATGGTTAGGGATATGTGTTTGCTGCATTTAAGCTGGTGGTCAATTGTAACACCTAGTAGTTTGGCCTCGGGGACAGAAGTTATAAGGGTCTTATTGGCAGAGAGAATTTAGAAGGTGGGGTCAATAGTCTTTTTTGTGTGGAATAGCATTAGTTGTGCTTTTTGAGGTTCAGTATTAGTTGAGAATTGTTTAGCCAGTTTTCTATTTCTAGGAACGATTCTTAGGTTTGTGTTTGTAGCAGTTGGATGTTAGGTGTAGAGCAGATAAGGATAGTGTGATCTGCGTATTGGACTATGTCATCTTTTGTGTTGCTAAGTGGAGTCAGTTTGTAAAGACATTGAAGAGGAGGGGGGCAAGTATAGAGCATTGGGGTACACCACATTTGATTGGGAGAGGGAGGATAGGAACTTGAGCCATTTGACAGATTGAGAGCGCTTGTCTAGGTAGCTACTGAGCCATTGTATGGTAAAGTTATCTAGGTTGAGTTTGGGGAGCAGGGATAGGAGTTTATTTTGGGAAACTGTGTTGAATGCTTTCGATAGATCAAAGAAGGTGGCAGAGACAAGTTTCCCTTTGTTTCTGTATGAGTTTATGGTATTGATGAAGTTAATTAAGGCAGCGGTGGTGCTATGGCTTGGTTGAAATCCGTGTTGGGTTTGAAAGAGTAGGTTGTTGAAGAGTAAGTGGGAGAGGAGTTGGTGATGGATACATCTTTGTAGGATTTTTGACAGGGGTGAAAGGATGGCGATGGGGTGGTAGTTGAGTAGGTCGGTGGAGGGGCCACACTTATGAGGGGGGATGATGTATGAGGTTTTCCATAAGGATGGAACATAGCATTCATTAATGGATCTATTTATTAGTATAGAGATTGGGTAGGCTATGGCCCTAGATGAAAGTTGGAGGAATTCGGCTGGGAGGTTGTCGACAGCAAGGGTAGTTCATTTGAGTTTAGCTAGATATATAGATAGATATTTATATATAGATAGATAGATAGATAGATACGTGTATTTGTGTTTTTGTAGGTATAGATATAGCTATAGATACAGCTATACTTATACATATGCATACTCATATGCATATACATATAAATATGCATATGCATATAAATATATATATACATATACATATAACTATGCATATACATATAAATATACATATACATAAATATATGCATATATATATATATATATATACATGTAACTATACGTATAAATGTAAATATAGATATACATATGCATATACATATAAATATACATATACATATACATATTCTTTACCTTCCCTTTTGCCATATCATCAAAAGCTTATTTTCTCACTTAATGAATCATCAGCAAAATATCAACATTCTTGGCACATCACCAAAGCTACTGAAATTTCTTTATACATTCATATTATGCTACTCACTAAAACAAAAGTAAAAATAAAATTAACTGATCCCTAGGATTCAGAGAATTTTTCTCTGCTTGACATCGGTTGTTCAATTAATAGAAATAAGAACAATTCTGATTCAGAGATATGGTAAAGCCACACCGAGAAACATTTCTTTAGTGGTTCATTAACATGCTTTGAACTGAACACTGACCTGCCAGCTTTAGCCTCACTAGTGTTCTCCCTTGCAACCCATGCAATGATTGAGTAAAGTTACCCCCCTCCCACACACACACACACACACACACACACACACACACACACACACACACACACACACACACACACCTCTTACACATTCAGATGCACATGGATATTGACACACATATGCACTCCAAGACAGTCCCATAGACATACAAATTCTAAGACTGTTTAATATACATCTGCACACACACACACACACACACACACACACACACACACACACACATACACACACACACACACACACACACACATACACACACACACACACACACACAAGCTATAACTTAAAACTATAAGAAAGACAGCAAACTAAGGCTTCCTATAAAATTGTTGCACATGCAGTACAGAAATGCATACATTTCACATTGTGAAATCATCCCTACTGCCCTCACCGTATGAAAGAAATGGTCCACTCCAGGCATTAATTGCCCATTTGTTAGCAAATTAATCAAGGTTTCTGCATAGAGTATTCCTCACTAGAATTTCCATTGTGCCTCTTTAGGTGACCAAACACCCCTCAAAGACTATAGAACAGCATCTACTGAAAAGGATATTTAAACATTTTCAGCATTAAGAGGCTTGCCATACATCTAAACAGTGGAACAAACTAAGTCATCTTTGTAGTGTCAGATTTAACTAAACAGAGCTAATCTCTCCTACACATTGTTAATTTTCCACCATACATGTTTTACAAAGTTAATTAAGCTTATGCTCTTCTGGTTTTGATAAGAACTGTTTTACACAAGTGCCATTTACAATGTTTGAATGCTTCACCAAATGTCATTTCTATTAAGACAATTGAATTTTTAAGGCTTTGTGAGGATCCCACTCTGCTCCCTTCCACTGTGCTCTGCTTTATTCCCTAGCCTACACACATACTCCCTCAACTACACACAATGCCTTTATTGGTTCCCAAAACTCCTCTGACTCACTGTGATAAAATAACATTATAACCCTAACTAAGCTGCCCCATAACCTCTCTCCATATTCATATATCGTGTATATTCTCCTTCTGTTATGTGACTCTCTGAATTAATTATTTGTATTTTTATTTTACAATGAATTGTTTATAATAAACAACATAGTATAGTTAAGCATTAGTAATGCATACATTCTAGTAACTTGCTCACTGATTTAGTTGGTCACTGTTGCACATTGACAATGTGTTGCGCAATCTTAGTCAATGTTTTAGGTCAGTATTTTTTTGTATTGTTAAGCGCATTTAATAATTGTTATTATTTTTGTCAATCTAGCCTAAGTTGTGTCTGAAACAACGTCCTGGGACCAGTTCACTTTTCTGGTTTACCAAATAAATATGAAATAGAAAAAGGAGGGAGAACATGTCAGAAATAACTGAGAAACTAGTAAAGCACATTTTAAGTCTGCATCATTCATGAGACAGGAAAACTTCCCACTGAAGGCATTGGGAGTAGCAGACAGACCGAGTTTAGAGTTCTACTACTTGTAACTTGTAAAGGTACAGCAAGGATCATTTACTGCAATAAGAGTTTTCACACCTCAGCATGAGAGTGTGGGTGAGGTCTTGTCAAATCTTCTAAGACTACAAAAGACTCCTCTTAAAAAAATGTTATTTATGTACTTTATTTTGCTGCAAGTAGCTAACAGCTATTTATATCATAGAACAAGCTCTGACAGAGACATAAATGAGGCTCAGTCAGGTAAACACAGAAGCAGCTCTATTACAGGTGTGTTTAGATGATAGTGCTTCACAGTCCTGCCATTCTATCTTAATCGCATGAGAAAACAGCACCACTTCCTTATGTCTAGCATGAGTCATCTAAAGAAGACGTGAAATGCATTTTGGGAAGAAGGAATGAATGCAAGAAAACAAGATCACATTACCAAGGTAGGCCCCATCATCCACCATTTTGAGAGAAACACATTAAAATTGTAAAGGACGCACTTTGAGTGATTTTGAGGCATTAAAATAGCTCAAAAGCAAAGATACAATGTTTTTTTGAGTTTTAAGGTGGGGTTTTCCTTTAATGCTTGTATTCCAATTAACAAGAGTCTGACTGTGTCCTATAGGCTGCAGTCTGCCTCACAACACTGATGTCATTATACACGCCCCTGCACGTTGATGATGCTGCGGGATGTGTAGTGATGTCAGCAATAAGTTTAAAGTTTTATTTTAAAAAAATGGAAACAAATTGGGTATTAAAGGGGCCACTCGTGAATTTGTGGCACCCCATTATTTTGCCCTCAAAACCAGTAAATACAGAGGAATTCAATATGATTAAGAGGTATGTCCATAGTGCTAGGTGTAATGGTGTAGTCAGTAACAGGGAAGGACTGGAATGACCAGGTAGGGGTGCTGTAAATGATTAAACTGAGAAAGCGACTGAGTAGGACTGGTGGTGGTGGTACTTCAGAGGCTCAGCTGAGCATTACAACTAGCAGTGAAGCACAACCATATGAAACAGGCACAAACAGTTGACTAAGGGAAAATTATCCATCTAGAAGACTTGTGTCTGTAACTGGAAATAGTATACACCACTGCAAGGTAGTGCGTGATGGTGCTCTGCACATAAACAAGTGCCAAACTGTGCAAATGTGGGGCTTAAATAGCAGCTACAAGAAACCTTTTTTAAACAAAATAACCAGTTAGAAAGCTCAACAATGAGCCCAGGTCCAACAACCTTGAATTAGATGGATCCTTGACTGCATTCTTCTACCACAAGGGTGCAAAGAGAGCCCTCGCCAACAAAGGATAGCTTGGATTCAGTGTACCAGTACTACACACAGACCTAGATTTAGCAAGCCTGAATCTAGACTATACCGTGGCTATGCAAGTGTGGAGAACAGCAAAAGCAATTCAAAAAATGCAGTAATGCAATGCAAATGCAGTTAAAAGTGCAAAATCAGTGCAAAGAGCTACTTATAGTTATTGATAGCAGCAGATGGCTTAGATTGCTCAGTAGATCACAGTAGAGCAGTGGCTGGTCACCAAACTCTGTATAGCTTGGTTTAAACAAGTATACACACACACACACACACACACACATATATATATATATATATATATATATATATATATATATATATATATATACATATATATATATATACATATATATATATATATATATACAAACACACAAACCAATGCAACAGAAATTTAAAAAATCATAGCAAACAGCAACTTTGGAATTCTTTGACCTTAGCATTGAGGTAACATGGCACTGTGATAATGCAAAAGCAACTCTTGGTCTAACTTGACATACACACAGTACATAAATGTAAACAACAACAGTTAGATCCCTTTAACAGCAAAAATAGAGTGCAACTATGTATTGGAATTACTAGTACAAGCTTAAAGACCTTATCTGAAGCAGATACAGACTGGTAAAATGAATTTAAAATCAGATCAAGGTATAAAAACACGTCTTTCTTCCTCTGTGTACTGGAACTATTACAATGGCCTTCAATGTCTGCTGACATTTATTTTTCCTGCACCCACTGGCACTCATTTATTCAAGCTAGTTACCTGCTAAATAACAAGATACCTTAAGGATTCACTGAATTTTATTGTAAGTAGCCTTTAACCAAAGTGTAACTAACAACTGTTTCTTAGTTAATTGAGCGTTTCTTCAATTCTGATATTTACTGTACTAAGTTTGTAATATACTCTTACATTTAGACTGTCTACGAAGCTTATTTCATAGAACATTACAGGATTAAACTCATTAGTCAAAAGGCATCAAACAACAGCCTTTAACAAATCCGCAAATGTTGATACTGTGTTCTTGCAAGAACTGGAAATAGCTAAGAAACACCAAAGACATTTGTTTAATGCTTAGAAGGGCCACAGTGTTTCTAGTTATCATTTTTTTTTTAGATGAGAGGTAGTAGCATAATTTTATAAGCGGTTTGGGAGAACTGAGTATAATTTTATAAGAGATTTGGGAGAACTGTGCAATCTAGCAGTAAGGAAACTGAAGATGGATTTAACCCCATAAGGTGATGCAGTCTAGGAGCTATCCACAGCCCCAGTGATAATCAGCTGCTATTCTTTTTTAACATTTTTGCCAAGTTACCACACTTGAATCAAGGAATTAATTATTTATTTTATTTTATTCTATTCTACATTTGTTTACTGGGAAAGTCTGACTGGACAAAATGTCCTTTTCCAGCGTAGGCCCACGGAGAAAAGCTTCATGTTTTTGTACTATACGAACTTGAGTGAATCCACATTTATAAATAATCATAAGATACATATACAACATACAGATACAAATATTGATTCTATAATTGCTGCATGGGATTTTACTGTAAGTCTTGACTCAGCCTTGCACAGGGCAAATCTAGCAAGCAAAATATTTATCAGATCACAGAAGACATTCAAACAGTGTATGCAGAATAATGGCATGCCAGATATTTAGAGAGGGAATAAAACTAGTGACGCAAAATATGTCTTAATTTCTCCCAGTGTCGAAGGTTTAAACAGAATTATCTATTTTAACCTCACAAAGATTAGTACAATGTGTAGAAGAAATATTTGCACAGTTTTGTATATACTTGGACCATGTAGCACGTGTTACATCTGTTATTGCATGAACATGTGGATAGTAGACCCACTAATACCCATAGACACATAATGTATTTATTTATTTATTTATTTGATATTTGTTGAACAGGTTGGTCCAACTGGGACAGAGCTCCTTTTCAGTGGAGACCCAGGGAGAAAAGCTCCTCAGTAAATATATACAATTAAGTTGACTTAGTACAAAGATAATAGTACAAAATCTCACATAGACATATAGAATATAGCAAGTTTAACATACATGGCAATTAGAGCCTTGCATAAGCCAATAATCTTTCGATTTCACTAATTCAAAATTCTATTCCTTGTAATAAAAGTGATACATGCCCAGTTGTACAATGTGGGGGCTTGAAAACATGAGCAGCAATCACGCTGCAAAGTCACCAAATCATTAGAATATAGAAAAATAAAGAATTCAGTACCTGGAACAAGAAGTGTACATGGCTCATAGATTATGCATAGACACTAAGTTTATGAGTGCCTCAGCTATTTATGCATATAAAACATTGAAAAACAATCTAGTGAATGAAGTTAAACCACAGATAAATTGTATCTCCACAGAGTAGCCCATCAAGCATGGGCTACCCAGTAAAAGACAGGTACACTCTCAGCACAAATCCTAAAGTACAAGGACACTAGGAGAATAATCATGGTTCTCAGGTACAATAAGTACCAAATCATAATTTAACATGTCATTAATGCAGTATTTTGTTACATTCTTTGCTAAACTATATACTGCAGAATCAGTGAATAATTTCATTAAGTTGTCACCTAAAACTGTATCCTTCCTTGAGGTACTACAATTACCCAGGTATCCAAATCAGATACTGAACTTTTACTACTGCAGGTCTCACCTGAGCAATTAGATTCAACAGGAAAAAGTATCATTAAAGGGAAACTTCTGAGAAAATGATTGTTTTGCAACAGAGGTTTATAAACTGCTTCTTCCTCACCTTTGAGATATACTACTCGCCTTGTTTAAAGATGTATTTTCCACCAGTTTTTCACTGGACATTGCCATATAAACTATCATTCTACTCCTTAAACAAAACAAAAGCCCCTTTAAAGTGAACAGTTATAATTTTATTGCCCTCACCAAACAAGTTTCAATCCAGGAATATACAACAAAGGTCACTTATGATCTCTAATTACACTCTTCCGGGAAGCTTGGTCTTCTTGTTGCCCACTTCTAAATGTCACTTGTTTATTTTTGTGAAGGCATTTGATTCCATTTCATATATTCATGCATGGATGATCCTTAAATACTTTAATTTCTCACTGTCCTGCATCAAAGCTATTCAGCCATTGTACAGACAGTCAATGGCATGTCTCCTGATAAAATTACATTTTTCACAGTTCTTTGCCTTAGAGAAAGAGACCAAAGAAGGATGTCCACATGCCTCTTTTTTTTTTTTTTTTTTTTGTCCTAACAAGTGAGCTTATGATCTTATCACAAGCTCACAATTCTGAACTCCAGGGTTAGAATCAACACAGGAAACATAGAAGATCCTTCTTGTTTGCTGATGACAGCATGTCTGTCTCTGCCAGTCCAGCTCTAAAGTATAGCTAAATAATTTCAGAATGTTGTCATCAACTCAAAAATCAGTGTGAAACTGTTATCTTTCTAGTCAGCCAGGCAGTGAAAAATTTGAAAGCTGATGATCTATTTTTTAATTTGGTGCTAAGAAAACCCTAAATAATTCAGTATTATTTTAGAACCTAATATTACTCAGATGATCATTAGTAATTTAAAATCACTGCTGGAAAAACTATATACATGAGTGCATTCCTGGAAGACAATTGTTTTACCATGCCTTGATAGAAATGCTGTTGTTGCTGTTCTGGGAATGTTGCTCACTCTCTCCCTTTACTATATTACCAAACATACTCCACTACCATCTGCTAATAAATGGATGATAAATAGATGAAAGTTTGCTCCACAATTTCAATGGATAATAAAGGACCACAAATACATAAAAATCATTAGTTATTTGAGAATAGTTAATGGATCTTGGCTGTTGCTGAGCTAGGCAGTCTTCCTTCAGGCCTTCACTTTCATTAATTTTTTTAAAGCCTATTTGAAATCCTTCGTCGTCTCAGTTTGAAAGTTACATTCTAAATGCCCATAACCACTCTGCATTATGCTGGTATCCAAAGTGGCTGCCCCAAAGGTAAAAGACTTGACACATATTGGGTGCACTCATCAAGTGTTTAAAGTAAATGGTAGATCTTTGAGCACTTAATCTATTAAGATCTCATATCCCCCTGTGGAAATCTCCAGCTTTAATGATCAAAAAGTTAAAATGCCAGTTAAGAGATTCTGAATAATAAAGATTTGCAACCTTTACCACCCATGCATGGAACTTAAACCCATTTAACCTCAATCAGCTAACTACAAGCTACTTACAGTCTCACAGAATGTTCATTTTTGTCATTAATATTATTAATTATGCTTGTTAATTAAAATAAGAATTGTCCCCTGCAAATACACATAAACAATCCAGAGTTTATCTGAAGTAATTTCTTCATGGTACACTGGCAAAGTAGCATGTCAGTGATATTCTTTCTTAACATACCTTTGGTGTAACAAATTAGAAAATAAGACAATAAACTCGCATTCTGTATTTTCCCACTCCAATCAATGCCCCTAGTTAAATATATCTTATTAATCTTGCATATCTTGAACAAAATACTTAAACTATAGTAGATATGGAAATTAGTCATTTAAACCATGGTAGATATGGATATTAGTCATTTAAACTGTAGTAGGTATGGATATTAGTCATTTAAACCATGGTAGGTATGGACGTTAGTCACTTAGGGTATTTATTGGACCCTGGATCATAGTGTAAAGTTAAGCTATAGTCTAGATATTAAATGCATTGTGCTGAACCTGCAGACTTCACAAATTTGGGATTGTTGTTATGTAAAAACATGTTAAACTCATATTAGTAAATGAACTAATTCAGTAATATAGAAACCCAGTTTACATGCTACTTAGATCCTAGAATGGCATAAAAGTTTAACTCTCACTCTCTCTGCTTCATCAGAGCATCACTAAATTTATCATATTTGGCAGTAATGAAGTTAATTGTAAAGCCCTGGAAACATGTGTAAAATCTCTCTGAAGAAACACACAAAATATATTTTTAGTATTATGAAAAGGAGTTTGCAGTGGAAATATTTGTTTAACCAGACAACCTAAACCTTCCAATTTCATTGAATGTTTGGTTCAGTTTAATATTATATGTTAGTAACACTAATTAAACAAGGTTGGTTGTTTTATCATTAAACCATTGTGTACTCATTAACAACAAATGATAAAGGTGCATTTCCATCTATAAGTACTTTTACTATTACATTTGTTTGACTTATTATGATATAGCGTTAAAATATTTTTGTCATTACTTAGATATTATGAACTTGTAAACAGATGCACTTTATTTCATTTTCATTTACTATAATGCAATGCTAAGTCTACTTGTTTTACTAAAATTGTACCCTAAATGAAATGTTATATATTTGAAATGTTTCATTTCCCTCATTTGAGCTGTACTTTTGTACAAATTTGTTTTTTATGTTATATGGGTTGAACATAAAATGGTGTTTGATTTTGTGTAATGAGATTTCCTTTTAAAATGGTTTGGGAAAAGGTAGTGGTAATGAGAACTTTACAGGGAACTAAATATGTAGGGGTCAGGATGGAAAGGTATCAATGGAAATTAGAGTGCAGAGGTAGTGGGTCACAGTGAGGTGGGCGGGCTTAGTTTAAAAAAAATGGTTGCAGAAGAAGGAATGGCTTGGATAGAGGGCGAATGAGAAGAAAGTATGGACATTTGTAAAGGATCAAATTGTGTGCTTAGGTTATGTGATCAGCAAATAAGATTAATGTATAGGTAGTTAATTGGGGAGAAGGGGAGAAGGAAAGAAAGGGAAGTGGGCATATATGAAGTAAGCAGAAAGTATTTGGGACGTATAGATCTAAAATGCTACAAATGGAGTAAAGAAGGGCAATGCTAGATAATGAAATACCTGCAAGAAGTAGAATGAGGAGGAAGTGTCAGTATTAACTGCCTATTAAAGTTAGAAGTAGCAGTAACATGAGCGTAACTGTATGTGTAGGAATTACTGGTCCTACTATGTAAGAAAATACTTCTTAGGGACTTGCCTGCTGTATATTGGCTCAGAATACTAAGAACTGCAACACTGTGTCCTCTAACACAAGAAATCAGAAAAAAATCTATATTCTTTGTAAGAATATGCATAATACTGAAAATTATTGCTACTACGGTCAAACTAAAGATTTCATCAGGAATATTATAACAAATAGAGTCTCATATAAAAGCCTTTAAAATAATGTAGACAATAAAATAATGTCC
The DNA here is from genome assembly GCF_019279795.1 of Protopterus annectens. Taxonomy (NCBI): domain Eukaryota; kingdom Metazoa; phylum Chordata; order Ceratodontiformes; family Protopteridae; genus Protopterus; species Protopterus annectens. The sequence continues at coordinate 824,207,709 of NC_056744.1, forward strand.
TCTTTTGTCATTGTGAAGTTTAAGCAAGCTCACTCAAGACTTTCATGCTTTTGCAACCCAAATCTGGTCACAATGTTCAAATACTGGCAGCATAAACTGCTGAAATCATATAGGAAATGTTCAAAAAACATGTATTTTAAAGAAAATGCTGTGTTTGAAGACTAGCAACAGAACTGTGGCTAAGCCAAAGAATGGAAAGTAAAATAGAGACCTCTGCTACATTCCAATATACTAAATTAAGAATATAAAACAATAAAAACAATAAAAACAGCAGGAACTGCCAAATATCATGTCAAATAGTTGGTCCTTATATGTTTTCCTAATTTTAAAGTAACAATTTACTTAACCATATGCAGATATTGCATTAATTCTATTAAATGTATCTGTAGGTACTCTTTAAGAAAAAGAGCCAAAAGTGTTTCAGCTATTTCTTTATGCTAAAAACTTTAAGAGCTTCATGACTTTAAAGCAGAGATCTCAAACTCATGGCCCTTATGATTGAAATAGCCCACAAAGCAGCATAATTCTACAAAAAGGAAACTACTGCCCTACATTCCTGGCTACATTGACTACCTTTCTCTTTGTTTTTGAGATTATGGTCCTTAGCTGAAAGTAGTTTTTTTTTTTGTGTGTGTGTGTGTGTGTGTGTATGTGTGTGTGTGTGTGTGTGTGTGTGTGTGTTTGAGACTCCTGCTTTAAAGCTAGTGCTTTAAGCATAACATATTTAGCACAAATGTGCACCTCTGTAATAGCATGGAAAATATGTACCAGACTAGTTGGAGCTCACAATATCATTTTTGTTTCATTATTTTATCTATTCATTTCTGTAATAAGATTTTAACATTTAAACATGGCTGCCACATATTCTCAGACATCATCAACATGGCAATGTGTACTGTAATGATCATTCTACCATATAATGAGAGGGCTGAAGAGAAACCAACACATGACAGATAAAATATTCCTGAGAAGCAACATCACTGCTGCATACTGGCAACTTTTGGTGTACCCTTATATGACTAGATTTGTAATACAAGTGGCATCCTTTAATAGATTAAATATTTCATACTAGGAGGTGAAGTCTCAACAGTGTTGCAACAAAGGCTTACATCTGGTTATGTTGTAAGATGATTGTTTTAAGAGCATCTCATCAAGTAGATTAAATAGTTTGAACTATACATTATATGACTTAATTCTCAAAAATATGATCATAGACATAACAGTCTGTTGAGTGTTTTTAACTATAGATAATTAATTCATTGTGAATGATATGCTTACTTTGATATACAGCTGTTATTTCACTTATAGAATAATTTTCAATTTCTCTAATCAATCTAATTTTCAGGATAGAAAGTCTTTCTTTAATGAACACATTGAGCTATGACATAATCACAAGGTGGGATAAAATGCAGTACAGCAGCATTTTTTCCAGTGAATTAATTATGAAAGGACACTGAAACTGGAAATAATCCATTGGCTATAAGGAAGCAGTAGTGTTCTATTACAAAGCCACATTAGTGGCTGAATTGCAGGAGAAAGTTTAATTTGCTTTCAAGAAGGATTCTCAGGGTATGGTATGTGTTCATTAAAAGGATTCATAACATGAGAAGGTATAATGTTACTAGCAAACATTGCACTCATTCTAAAAGCTAAATGACTATTAAATTAAGCTAATGAAATCTCAAAGGGGGCATGTGATACATTAAGAATCTACATGGGGGCATATGATATACCTAGACTCATTGGGAAGTCGCCACGGTGAGCAGAATGCTTTGGAGAACACTTCTTAGCCCTGATTAGGTAAATATAGAGCAAACATACTGGCAAGTGACTAATGATTTGTCTGGACTTTGAAACAGGATACAATCTAAATACACCAGTTCATAACCAGACTCTAGGTACTCATAGTCTTGTTATTAACTGTAAGATCCTTCAGTAAATTATCTACCTGCCTATGGTTCCCTAAACGCAGCTTGAATTATCAGATGCAAATATAAGAAACCCCTTTCTAATTAGTGGACATAACCTGTCATTATTTCTTCTTTAATATTTAATGAGTACTAACTATTCCTAAATAATTTATAGAATTCCTGTTGCAATTTTAACTGCTAGTGCAGTATTACTTGCCCTTTGTACTACAATATGTATTATTGTGAATAAGGAATGTAAATTTGACATTTTTCCCTGTATGAATCATCTTGAAGCAATAAAAAGTTTCATTGAACAGTCACTAACTCATATTAAGAGGAATCAACCATTTAATTCACTGTGGATCTAAAGTCATTTTGATTTGCTTTAGTAGACCTATGGCAAAGAAAACAATTGACAATATTTAGGCTGTGGAATTGACTATTGCATTGTACTAATTAAAGTCTACTCAGTTTACCACCTCATCTTTGTATCTGAGTGGTAACTCCCTCGATACTCTATATATGAATAAATAACTATGTACAATTGTAATGTATAGATATATAAATAAATACATTATTACAAATAACGTTATAGGTACAGGTATCTTACACTAGATTATGTACATATTACTAAATTTGCCACTCTCCTGGTTTGAAACTGATCACATTTCTGTAACAGAATCTGTGGAAGACCTTAATATTGCTTAGCAGGACTACCACAGTAATAACCATATCAATGACTGCCTACCCCAGACACTATCAGCTGACACTAACAATGACCCAAGCAAATTTGATTACAGGCACTAGTAAAATTTTGGAATAGATAGTTACTTGAAACACCTTCTCAGTTTATTGAGACTTGTACATTACCAAATGATCTGAACAACAGCCTTTTAATTTGCCACTTGAAAACCCATGTCTGCCAAGTAATAAAAACAAATCACAAGCCTTATTAAATTACATGTTGTTAAAAAGGTCAAAATCTTGTCACAATAAATGTAAGAATTATATTGGCTGCAACCCTGCATAGATGAACTAGCTTATCTGTTCAGTAAGAGTATGTTAGACCTGCCTAAAAGCTATACTTTCTGCAGAAAAATATATACTTTGATATACTTTGACATAGATTATTTCTCCAGATAACCATGCCTTTCTGAAACAGACCAGGCATGCCAGAACTTTATATTTGAAAATGATGAGCAATTGAATAATTTGTTAGTAGCTAAAAGGGAAATGTTAAACACAAACCCATATAGCTAAGCAACATTACTATACATCATTATAGTGCAAAAAATTTAAAGTGCCCAGTGACTTTCCAGAAATGCAAAAGTGAGTGAAAAGAGAAACCAAAGGTGTACTGTAACAATCTTTTCTCTGCCTTACCCCTCTTGGTATGAGCACTGTACTCACAAAAATAGTCTGCTGATGTGTATAATTTGTACTTCTGCAAAAAACCCATAATATTTCTGTATACAGTTCGTAAAAACCTCCTAAATGTGGACTGACTGTTTACACTGTCTTGTACCTGTAACTGTCCGAGCATGGAGTACACATGCAAGTGACAACGCCACCCCCACTCCACCACCCCCACACACACATACACACAGACACAGTCTAAAATTCATAAATGTGAAAACAACTAAGTACCTGCTACACCTACCCACATAAAGTTATTGGAGGAAAATGGCATACTGTATGTTACTATTCCAGATTCATCATCACAATCTTCCCCTAACGTGATGTGCTGCTCAGAAGAAGATCGATGAATAACAATAACAGCCAAACATGTAAAAGAAAAAACATATTAAATGTTTTTAATGTGGCTATTGAGTTACATCATTCCCTGTGGTGCAGTTTAACCTGCTATCAAAACCAAGCTTACTTACTCCATGCCTGTGACACTGCGACCATCCCCACTAATAAGAGTTCTACTGCCACTGAATTCCATGATTATAATGCATATAAATCCTGTGTGTTCTACAGACATAACAAAGGGAAAAAAGATTATTCATGACTGCTGATTTATGTTCTCTGCAATGGGCAAAAAAGTGAGCTGTTCCCAATCAGAGTCTACATCCACAGGGTCTGTGATTATCAGGGCCTCTCAGATGATGTGTAGAAGCTGTCTTGTTCACCAAGTTACTTCTATGATTAACTGCATTATCTCCTACAGTTTCATGGCTGAAATAGAGCCTAGCCCAGTAGCAATAGGTGCGAGGCAGGTAAATATTTGTGGTGAGGGCCCAGGTCTATAGCAGAAGACATATCCTCTCCTGCACACAGACCCACACACAACATTCACACTTATGGCTACTTTGGTGAATAAGCAAGTCACCTGTATTATGAATAGGAAAAGTAGCGCAAACAACAGAGAACTTGGATAATCTTCATCAAGACAGAAAGGCATGCATACACTGCAGAAAAGGAAAAAAACATTATAATGTAGAATGACAGCCCTCTCTAAAAATGTAGTGCCATTATTCCATTTCCTTTCTGTTAGCCATGTGCATGACTCATCCATTGCTTTAGTGACCTTCCCAAAGAAGTCCACCAGGTTAAGTAGGCATGACCTGCCTTGATGAAACCAAACCGGGTCAGGTCTAGTGCCCGGAAGTTTCCTATGTCATTATTGATTATTTCAATGTTAATTCCTTCCATGGCTTTGCATATGAGACTAATGAGACTTATGGGTCCGTAGATAGCCCACCTTTGTGTAGAGGGATGATAGCTGCTGTTCCCCATTTTTGAGGCATGGAACCTGAGTAGGGGCCACATTTAAACAATGATTACAGAGGGGCTGATAGGTCATGCTTAATGTTATTTAGAAGGCAGCTTGGGATATTGTCAGGGCCCATCATTGCAGCATTCTTCAGCTTACAGAGACCATTAAGGACCTGTTCCCTAGTGATAGTAGCAGAATTTATATTCAATGGTATTTCAAGAAGGAAGGTTGAGTGGGGGAGAGGGGTAAAGTTAGTTCTAAGTTTGTCTGCTAGTTTGCTATATCTTCTCTTCCTATATAGGTGGATCCATTAATGAAGAACTCTGCAAACAATTGTGTATTGCTTTAGGAGTTGCAGACATAGCTAAAAATGCAACATGGTTGTCCTCAGCCTAGGAGACCAAATTTACCTTAAATTTAGCTTTGGTAGACTTTTTTGTCTCCTGAGCTGTTTGCTTAGTTTGATGAGAGTACTTTTATCCTGCTGGGTGCTACACCTCTTAATGTTTGTCATAACTTTTTCCTTCTGTTATAATGCCTTTTGATGTAGTGATTCTACCAGGATGGATAGTTTTTGGAATGAGTTCTCTACTCATTCCTGGTGGGTACAGCTGTCTCTGTGCAACTATTAACATGCTTGTATAGGGTTTCTGTGAACCATTCCATGTAGGCAACAGTGTTCTTGGGGTTTAGGGGTGCTGCACATTTTGTCAGATCATCACTTAATAGTAGGAAGTTCACATTGGAATAGTTCCTGAACATTTCAGTGGTAGCTGGAGTTCCGTGTTTTATTTTTCTTCAAAGAAGATCATTTTCTGACTTCACCAGAGGGGACATTACAGTAAGTGGTGTGCAACACTCTCCCATATTAGTGAGGCCCAGATCCAGTATATTTGTGCCCCTGGTCAGTGTATTGACAATCTGGTACAGAGAGTTAGTGTTTACAAAATCCAGGAATCTCTGTGCTTGCATGTTTGGTGTCATATATGATTTCCAGTTATGAGAAGGGTAATTAAAGTTGCCCATGAATATGGTGTTGGGTTGGATGGCGAGTGTTTTCATTTGTTATGGATTCCCTGGTCATAGAAGGGGATCTGTAGCTTGTAAGGAAGTGGTATAGGATTTTGCCTATGGTGATTTGAACATGGAAAAGCTCAAGTGAATTTCCTGTGTGACCATTCTTGAGGTATACTTATTTGTTATGTAAATTGAGACTCCTCCACGTTATTCCCTGTGTGTGTAGCAATTGGTGTAAATGTGTAGAAGTACTATAGCCTTGCACTGCCGGGGTGCTCTCTGCAACTTTAAACCATGTTTCAATGATTGCACAAATGTCAGCATTCTCTAGGGTGAGAAGAGCTTGTAGGAAGTTGAGTTTCTTGTTTTTTCTCCTAGCATTGATCATTAACACCTTTAAATTTTCTTGGTTTTGATTTACTTTCATGATGTAGTTTCAGTTTGGTATTGCCTAAAAAAGGTACCACTATGCAAGAGGACAAAGATTTAGTTAACATTTGAAAGTCTAGAAGGGAGATGTGCAGACCATCCCTTGCAAGGCAGTGTGGTCTTTTGACCATCTCCTTCCATGCTGACAAATATTCAGCCACCTAAATGACACCCGAAACTAAGCATATTATTAAAGCCTGTCATCTTCTGTTCATATTGTGAAATCATCCTTGGAGAGGGTAGAATGCTGCTCAATAACAGCCTGGGACACATATTCCAAGAGCTCCAACGCATCTCTCTTCATATAGTCTAAGGAAATATGTCTCAGGTCATTTACACCCACATGGACTATGACTGAGTCGTACTGGTACTTGAGGTCCAGTGACATGAATGCATGCATAAAATGGCAGAATCTGTCTCCTGATAAGCAAATGACTATGACTTTCTCCTTGATCAGCCTGGTGAAAGAGAAATCACTGTGTCTCACAATGGCATCTCCAACGATTGTAATGTTGGGTTGTGTGCTTGCTTACCTTATGAGCTTAGAAACAGATGCTCCATGAGATATGGTTGTATGTGCTGATGTGGATATTGTCTAGAAAGAGAGCATTTGAGGCTGCTGATGGCATTTGTCATGTGTGCTTCATTTAGGAGATCTTTAGGTTCACTTCAGTATTTAACATTGCTAAGCTAAAATGGCACTGAATATGCTCCATATATGACCCTGCTCTCCGAAGTCTGTTGAGGACAGTTGTGTACTTTTTAATGTCTTCTTTGAATCACTCTGCTGCCTGAATTGCATACCAGTGATGTACATATGATACTTGTATGTAACCGATTACAATAGATATGAATACAGAAGCAATTAGCAAAATGCATCTGATATATAGCTGCTATAGTCACTTAGAAATTGTCCTGAAATGGAAGTACTTAAGAATCATAAATGTCTACAAGATGATCTTCCAAGACCATTTTAAAACAAGTTATGAGCTATGTTTGGCTAAAGCTCTTGAGTATTGTAGAGGATCACTCACATTCTGACTGTGTGACTCCTGAAACAAAAACAAACACTGCAAGGCAGTTCTGCTTCCCATATTGCTGCATGGTGCAGTAGTGCTTTGCAATACTTCAAAATACACATTCAGGATCTTAGAAAAATGTTACATTATGATATGTAGATTTCAACATTGCACCACTGCACTGAGGGTAAACAGAAACTGACAGAGGAGATTATGAATCAAGATGGGGTCACACTACAGAGAGGCACAGAGACTGTCAACTGGTGACAGCAGGAATAGAATAAAAATAGGTTATGAAGACTGACATATAAGGAATGGAGCACCACAATGGGAGATAGGGAGGAATTTGCTTGCCTGATCAGAGGAGAACCCACTGAGTTGTGACTCACCTCCATGGCTAACATCATGGGTGCCAGCCTCCCCTGATGTCCCAATGGATGGGACCAGCTGGCTGTATGACTGTATCAGCCACACAAGGAGATGCTTCCCGGTGTCAATACAAGTTCCCAGCTACCTACCCATCTCAGTCATCACCAGCAGTTACATTCCCAATAGATGCCTCCAGGGGATTCCTCCAGACCACTTTTAAATGAGCTTACACTGCCCTCTAGACTGATGACAACAGAGACCACCATTGAATTCTCCAAGTCACTTTCCATAAAGTGTCCTTCATCTTTCTGCAGCGAGGCAGGACAGGGGAGTGCTGCAGACTCAGCAACAGACACAGTTACTGGTGCAGGTCTAGTTGGCCAAAGCCTCACCAGACCCTGCACCACATCTAACACTGTAGAAAGAGAAAAACAAAAAAGGGAGAAAAACAAACAAAACAGATGTGCATGGTGAAGTACAGACAGCTATACATTACACTTATTCTACAAGCTGGGCAGCCTCTCACATTTCTTTAGACAAGGTGCCTGATTGAATTTTATCTTCCTAGCTGCTGTGAAACATAAAACAGACAGTGATCTGCACTACATATCCCTGACAACAGAGGGTAATTATAGTAAGAGGAGATAGGCAGAATGCAGTGTCAAAGCAAGTACAGAATGCTTATAATAGAAATGTGACCCCCTCTCCCTAGTCTTTGCTTCCTACTGGTGGTGCAGGTCCAGGTGGTATCCCCACAGGTCACTGTACCTGTGCCTGCACTGTTTTCAGAGCAAATGATGCCAGTGGCATTACTTACTGCCCTGGCAAGCTGGTACCATGTATGAGCCTTATAGAGAGGGCCATCATAAAGCTCCAGCAGGTGCTTCCTATAGCCCTTATGCAACAGGTGGAGGAACATTTAGTTTCCTGCCTGCAACAGATGGGATCCCTGTTGAAATCAGAATCTGAGGGGACCATGAATACTCTGTAGATCAGAACAAGGAGGAAAACGGTAGCCTTCTATACACAACCATATGTTCGACACTTCAAAATGCCAAATTTCATATGGCTGAGACCATATGATCGACATTTGAAATGTCAAACATATGAAAAACAAAAGTAAAAAACAACAAACACTTACCTAAACACTGCTAGCTCCACACCCCCCGTAAATTAAATATACCAACTCCGAGATTGCACTACAGTGCAGGAATGGAAATTTTTCCATTCCGCACTGTATGGAGATGCCAATTCTGCATTTTCGGCATTTCAAATGTTTATCATATGGTCTCAGCCATATGAAATTCGGCATTTTGAAGTGTCGACAATGTGAAGGGGACCCGATGTGCAATATCGGGCAACATGGTCGCACAATGCAAATTATCACAAGTGCTGGCTGGTGGTACTATGAGCTTCACACTGTCCATGCATGCAATCACTGTACACATAACCAGTGAGCGCACACACACACAGGTAGAAACAAGTATGGTAGTACTGGCCATGGTTGATATTGCATCTTGTTTTAACAATGACTCAGATGCAATCACATTAAGTGACTTCGTTTTCATAGATACTGTACTTCAAGGCGCATTAAAGCATCATAAAAGCAGCCATCACAATATTTTGAGAGACCATGTTAAGAAAAACTAGTTATGAACTGCAATGTAGTAAATAACATAGTGTACTGCCATACAAGCATACTAACAGCAGGTAGGAAAACTGATAATCTAAGTCAGGAGTGCAGGGTAAACACAAGAATGCAAGGAAGCAACAGGATAAATTCTGAGAAGAGAATTATTATTATATGGAGAAACATTGCATGGGTGCAACATGCGACTGTCATGCAGTTGAGGGCTCACCCTGACAGAGAACAAGGCAGAACAGGTTACAGTCCTGCTGCGGGGGTCTACCCCTCACAGGGAACAGAGTACAAGTCTCAAATACACTATAGGCCTGAAATCAATTGTATTTCTGTCAGGGAACAGGGAACAAGGTCAGATTAATTTCCTGATCTGTGATATTGACAACAGTGCATCATAGCATCATATGCACACAGGCCACAATACATGCTAAAGGGAAGTTTTCCCATGATCATGTGAGATACACAACTGTGAGTTATACTTTATGAGTTTTATTTCCCAAATTGAAAACTGTAACTCAAAAAATATGAAAAATTGCAAATAATTATTTTTGCAGGGGGTAAACTCCACATGCACCCTTAACATAAGTATCTGCATGGTTGCATTATGTCGGGAAAAATGAACACAGCACTGGAAGTTCACCACTGGCTTGTATAATCCAACCAAGTATGGTAAAAGTTTGTGTGAGTTAAGAAACATGATGAAAAGCTGCTAGGATGAGCATACCCCAATAAAATGTAGATATGTCCTATAGAGGATAAGGGGCCTCCTCCAAATAGACCACAGTACGTGCCGTATCCAGTGCTAACAAGTGCTAACAGATGGCAATCAGTGGTAAACTGCATGCTTCTTCTGTTAGAATAGCTCATGGCCTGAATGGTGACAGCATATTAGCAAACAAGTCCTAGATGTCTTGCCCTTACATATAATGTGTGCAATGTAGAATGACTTTCTCAACACAGTGAACATGTGGAGGTCAAAGATCAGGTTGCTGTCAACATGCTTTCCCAGATCACTGACCACTGGGTCTACTTTTCATGGTGTATTATCAATGTGGTAATTTCCATTGGTGGCAATCTTTCCAAATGTCCTATTATGCAATTTTTTGCACGGAATTTTAGTCCATGCCACTGGCACCAGTTATTTGTCTGTATCAGGCCCTCTTGAAGGGTATCTGTGCCTTTAGGGGATTCAATGACTATGGCTAGTTTGCAGTCATCTACAAATTTGGTCAGCAAGAGGCCCTTGACAATTATCTTGACTCTGCTAGAGATTGGGCGCTTTGTGGAGGTGGAATCCCCAGTCCTAGCATTTTGTGCCCTATCAGTGAGCTGGTTGGCTATCCATTGGGTGATATATTGTATTATGCCGAATTCTTTAAGTTTTTCTACAATGCCAAGTGAGAAATTGTGTTGAACACCTTAGCCAGGTCAAGGTAGGCATTGTGTATTGTTTTGCCCTCATTCATAGCTTTAGTGACATCCACCAGATAAAGTAGGAATGATCTGTCTTTGACAAAGCTAAACTTTATAGGTTCCAGTGCCTGTAGATTTCCTATGTAGTTTTTTATCAGCTGCATGATAATTTTTTTTGCAAATTAGACTAGTCAGACTTATGGGTCTGTAGTTCCCCGGCCTGTGGAAGGTCACCAGTAGTGTAGAGGGATAACCATTGCAGTCCTCCATTTATTAAGTATGGAACTGGTGTGGAGGCTATGGTTAAATAGAGATTTTAGTGAGCCTAGCAGGTAATTTTTCACTCTATTCAAAAGCAATTCTGGGGTATTATCAGCACCCATTGAAACAGTGTTCTTGGCCTTAGCCACTGTGGTGGGGACCTGTTCCTTAGTGATAGTTGGTGGAGAAATAGTGAAGGGTATTTTGTGGAGTGATAGAGGGTAAAGCACGTGATAAATATTTAACAGCCAGCATATTTGCTATATCATCTGGCTCTGTATAGCTGGTTCCATTCACCAGTAGTTCCACATATTGTTGGGTACCACCTCTAAAGTTGCAAACATAACTGAAGAAAGCCTTATGACTGACCTTAACTTTGGAAGCTATTTTTATGTCAAAGTTGGCTGTTGATTAGTCCTCTGAGCTGCTTTTTTCAGAGTGATGACAGAGTTTTTACCTTGCTGGGCAACACCCTTCCTATTTTTGAACATGATTTTATTTTCTTTTGTTATACAACCTATTTATACTGGGATTCCACCTACGTGGTTTGTTTTTGTAGGTTGTTCTATGTTTATTTTGGGTAGATACAGCTATCTCTAAGCAGCTATTTAAATGAAGAGACAGGGTTTCTGTGAAGAATTCCACATAGGCAGCTGTATTCTCAGGGTCTGGTATGGACTTGAAATTTTGCTAGACTGTTACTAAGCTGAAGGTAGTAAGCATTGGAATAGTTTTTAGATGTTCAAATGTTAGCAGGGGTCTCAGGCTTAATAACTATTTCAATAACTATTTCAAAGGAGACAGCTTTTTGATCTGATCTGACCAGTGAGGACTTTACTCTACAGAAAGTGCATCATTCCACCATATTTGTGAGGAACAGATAAAGGATATTTGCAACCCAGGTGGGTGTGCAGATGAGCTGTTCAAGTGTATTTGTGTTCACAAACTCCAAGAATCTCTGGGATTGCATGTCTGAGGCTGTGTATGATCCCCAGTTAATGCATGAGTAGATAAAGTCACCCATACATAGTATACTGGGTTGAATGGAGAGTGTTTCTAGTACATTCAAGTATATGGTATGAACTTCCTGGGTCATGGAAGGGGATCTATAACTTGCAAGGATGTGGTGTTTGGGTCTTTACTCATGGTAAGTTGGATATGGAGAAGTTCACGTGTGTCATACTGTCTGACTCAGTGTGTGCATTTTTGATGTAAATTGAAACTCTTTCACCTTTAGATCCTACATTTGCAGTAGTTGGTCTAAATGTGTGGAAGACATTATAGCATTGCACTGCTAGGGTGCCCTCTGAGACTTTAAACCAAGTTTTGGTAACTGTTCAGATGCCTATATTCCCCAGGTTGCAGGGCTGGAGTTTCTTGTTTAGACTAGTGGTGTTAACCAGTAACACCTTTATATTTTGAGTAGGTTTATCAGGTTGGCACTGCCTATAAAAGGTACTATGGGGTGGACAAGGTTTAGCTAATTTTCAAAAATCAAGGTGTGGGGGGGGGCAAGTGTAGACCATCCCTGGCAAAGCAGCATAGTCTGTGTACCATATCCTCTCCGACAGACAAATACTGCATCTCACTGAAGTGATAACAAAAATGTATTCAATCATTAAAGTCAATTATGTTCTGTTGACACTGTGGCATCATCCTTGGAAAAGGGAGAATGCTGCTCAGTGCTATGCTCATACTGGTCTGGGATGCATAGTCCAAGAGCTGTACCTTGTCGCTCTTCACACATTCTAGGAAGGAATGTCTCAGGTAATTTACACCCCCAATGACTTTGATGGACTCATACTGGCACTTGTGGAGCAGTGATTTGAGGGTATACATGATCTGGCAGATGCTGTTCCCTGACAAGCAGTTGACTGTGACTTTCTCCTTGCTCAGCCTGGTGAGTGGGACATCTATGTGTCTCACAAAAGAGTCTCTTATGACTAAAATATTATGTTGTGTGGTGATTTGATTTATGGGCTTAGAGGATGAGACACCTTATTACGATGTTATATCTGTTTTGATGTATGTTGTCTGTGTTCTAGAGGTTGCTCGGGATGTTTGCTTTGTGTGTGATGTCTGGGAGGCCTTTGAGGTTTTGTAAGATTACATTTAAGAGCCTGAGCATATGTGAGCCTATGCATCTGGTCCATATTCTGTGTAGTGTATGTCACTGACAACCTGTTCTTTGCATCCAGTGATGTTGTGTAACTACATTTCAAGCATACCATATCAGTTTGCTTTAGAATTAGGTAGTTGTCAGTATGAATGAGACAATGACTAAATTGCCTTAGGATGCCCAAATCCACCAAGCTGTCTGCAGAGGTAGTGAGAAAGTTCAAATCCATGGTTATAGCTCCGTAATTTGTGCTTTTTTACTAGTTGATGGTACAACAGGGAAGTATATGGCTGATTACTAGGTTTTACTTATATTTTCAGGTCTGTGCTATGCAGTTACAGGAATGAAACAATCATGCCCAGCAATAATTGAAAATTAACAAATTACACAATAATACTGCCTGGACAGCTTCTCAAAAGTGAAGATTTCAGCAGAAATACACGATTAGCCTAATAGTGTATTTCTGATGAACTCTTCACTTTTAGGGTACCTTAAAATGATTTAAACTGCAAAAATAAATCCACAAATAAATTAAAAATAAAGCACCCTAATACAGTTAAATGAAGTGTAAAACAATAAAATCAATCTCTTATCTGTCAAAGATGGTGCATGATTATTTCATGTCCCTCCCAGTTTTGGCGAGGATACCAAGCAGATGTACACTCTGTAAAAATGAGCCAGAGACAATTTGTAATAAAAGAGGCTAACTCAAGAGCAATGCTGGTTTGCTGGGTGGGCATTCACTATTATGGATCTATAGAAAACAGTGGGTGGAAGAAGCACTTGGCTTACAAAACCGACAATAGCAATTAAAGAGGAGAGGAACGAACTTTGAAAATCAGATTACCATAAGGGTTAGAAGCCAGAGACACTGTTTTTTAAAACCACAATAGGCAAAGGGTGGGAAGGTTGCAGAACACTTCAAGTTGCTGTAAGATGCCAAAGAAATCAGACACTAAGGCTTGTAGTCCACAGTATATCAAATCTCCGAGAGAAAGTTCGGAGCTGTTGTAAAGAAGCCAAAGAAATTCATCACTAATCCTTATAGTTCACAGTATATCAGACCTGCTAGCTGTTAGTTGAAGGGAAAAAAATAACACACTTACAACAAAATACTTTAGAGACAAAACAAGAATGAATTAAAAAAGACCCGGATAGCAATCCAGTCAGTAAAAGAGATCTTACTAACCAGATAAAACTAGGTCTATCAACTTCTAAAGCACAACCAGACTGCCACCAAAGCTGTGAATCACAGCTCAGTCCTGTCCACCTAGCTTTAACAAACCTGTGTAAGCTAAAGAGCAGAATATTTTACATACAGAAAGTTCACAGCTGCTGTAGGAAACCAAAAAAAAGTCAGATACTAAAGCTTATAGTTTACAGTATATCAGACAAAAAATGTTTTAGAGAATAGACAAAAATTAATTAACAAATACCAGGCTAGCAATCCAACCTATAACTAATGTCAGAATAGACCCCACAACTTTCTGGTCTTCCAGCAACAAAGGCATGTGCACTCCCTGCTGAGCCACTGACACTTATTTTTTTTCTGCTAAGTGTACTGCATGGAATACATGAGGACGCGTAACTGCTGCAGTGACTACAGAACATCATGCAATGTATGCTGAGTGACTTGGCTTATAGACAACTTGAGCAAACGTCCACACTGAGGTCACTAATAGCCATGTTGGCATCTACTGGCACATCAATGAGAATAATGGCAAATATCCTCAGTGGCCATGCTGAGTCAGAATCATAAGCCAAACTTTCAGAGATGGCACACACTGCCCAACAGACAGATTCACTTTTCCGTCTATTCATGGCTGTCCTTCCCTCTAGGCATGGACATTTCCAAGGTTATGGCTGATGCTTTTCCCTACTAACTGTACTGCTGGAACACCACGCCAGACTGGCCTGTTTAATTTCCACAATTCCATGCTGTCCCACTCCCTGTTGGTCTAGTGAGTACAATGCCTAGGCACGACCATTTCTTGTCTCATGATTGCTGATCTTTTACTGCTTTCCCCTGTATGGCGTCCATAGCTAGGTTTCTGCACACTCTCACAAAAATGCTATGTCATCTATTTGACACAATTCCTCCAATTCTGATACCAGACGTTCGTAGGGTACACCCATTCAGCATTCATAATATGGAAGCTTAACCCTAACACTGGAAGATGTATTTGCAGACTCCTCCCAAACTGCTAGTCATGTGCATGGCTACCACATCCATGTTTCATAACCATTACACTTAGGGTAACATTATTGTTCCCTGTCACAGTGTCCCACACCACCAGCGTAAATGATAACAACTGTGCCCTCCCCACCCCTCTGGTCCATGTGGGTTTAAAAATATCTGCTGCATTTCATGGCCAGTAAATGCACTGTAAAGCATATTCTGGGTGGGTTAATGCATGCATCATATTTATTCTGTGCTTTCCATGTCATGACTTGTAGCTGGTGACTAGATCACATCTTATTGCCAGTATTGCTATATATTGCACCTAACTCTACCTCACATTGGGTATGCCTTTATCCAGTTTCTCCAAAGATTCTCCCCCCTTCCATTGCTATTACTACAGGTCTGGGAGCAGTATATCAAGGACTCTGTGCATGTCAATGTGGGCAGCTGCTAACTAGATGATGTTGTGATATTACACACAAAACTGGTAAACACTAGTAAAAGTCTCATGTGTGCCAGATTATGCCCTGTGCACTGCTCACTACCTAACAGTTGATGGAGTGAAATATATTCCAATTGATATACTCAACACTATGCAGAGAATTTAGGGCCTTGAAAAAATTGTGGGTGCAGTCAGTGGTCCCCAGGATGCCAAGAGAAATAGATTATGTCATAGAATACAACACAGTAGCAGTTCTCTCCTCTGTTGTCCTTGGAAACCAAATCTTCTCTTCCACATGCTGCAGCTTGACATCAGTGAACTGATATAGGATTAGAGGCCAAAGTCTAAAAAACTCCTATGTATCCCCCTGTTGGATGCTGAACCCCCTTTCCCAGTAATGATGATTAAGGCTACACTGCTACCCTAACCTTTGTGTCCACTGGAATAGGTATTTTATGCACCCCTCTTGATTTCTTGTGAGGGCAGCACGGTTTTATTAACTCCAATATAGTATCTCTGTCCACACAGTAGTGGGAGGTGATAGTATTTTAGCCACTTGAACATCTGTCTGTGTGTAATACAGAGGACAGCAATGTAAACATCATCAACACTGGCTCCAAAGGAGTCCACTTACATATACTGCTATGCTAAGGCTGACACTACTCCTGGCATTATAATGTGAATGAAGCTTCTGTACATTGGAAAATTCTGGCATTCAGAACAGGTGTATGTTCATAGGTCATACTATGCTAATGACCACTGTGGCCTTTATAAGTCTATTGATGCATCCCAAATGTGTCTTGCACATTTCTGAGCCTTAAGGGGTATATGAAAGCTACAGTAAGATTTACAGACAGCCTCTGTCCATTGGAGGCATAGGTGCTAGACCCAGGGTGAATTTCCAATATCCCATCCACTGCTCCAGGTTAGGCTTGAATAGAGTTACAGAAGAACTCTGCTTCAGAGGAGCAGAATTCTCTGAGACACATACTTATCCCTCCAACATGTCCTATTTATGTTGCAAGCAAAGTTCAAGTCCCTAGAATGAGTGGTTATGCTGCTATTTTTTTTGTGGATGTACAAAAATTCCACCAGAGTGGGATACAAGGATGCCTTATATGCCAGACGCAAATCGCCTGTCAACATTCTTAGGAAAATGAGTACAGAGATATGGATTTGAGACAGTCTGCATAGTGCTGCTTACACCCTGTATTCTTTTTTGTGGGGGAACCTCTCTGGATGTTCCCATTGCTGCATGTACCTGGTCAGGTACATAGCAAAGGAAATATTGGACTCAATGATGTGTCTGATGAGGGATGAATACAAAGGAATGATGACCTTCTTGGACCTAGATGGCATGCCTCTGCTTACAGGTTGTGCAGCTTAGAATGATTTCTTGACTACTGTAGATACATGTTCATCAAAAGCCAAGTTACTATCTACATACATCCCCAAATCCCTGAGTATTGGATCCACTCTTAGAGGTGAGTTATCACTGAGGTATTTTCCTAGGGTGGCTGACTTCCCAACATGCTTCTCAACTGTCCAGATTTTCACTGAATGTCCAGATTTTTGCCTCATATTTTTGGCCTTTTTCTCATAAAATTGTGGTTTTTTTGGTAAGTCACTGGCAAATCACTGAAAACTAATGTCAAAAAATAATTGCAGATGTTTGAGTTTCAGACTTCACATCCATCAAAAAATTAATTTTAATGCAAAACCTGTTGGTCTATCAACTTTGGCCCCCATTATTTATGGCTATGTCCAGATTTCTTGCTCTAAGATGTTGACAGGTATGCTTCCCAAAGAGTACTATTATGCATTAATTGGCATTGAGATTTAAGCCATGGCTTTGGCACCCATCATTTGCTTGTGTTACTCTTTCCTGTGGGATGTTAGTTGGGGGGGAATTTTATTACTACTCTTAGTTTGCAATCATCTGCAACTTCATCAAGTCAGAGGCGTTTGACATCGGCTTTGACTTCTGAGAATAAATGTCAAAGAGGAGCAGGCCCAGCACAGAGCCCTGAAGGACTTCAATAGTGACCATCCTCTTTGCACAGATGGTCTCCCCTATCCTAACTTTCTGGGTCCTATCTGAGTGCTAGCTGGCTATCCAGTGCAAAACATAAGGGTGCCTAATTCCATGCCTTAGTCAGGTCAAGTATACTTCTCAACTGTCCAGATCTCCAAAGAATGTCCACATTTTTGCCTCATATTTTTGGTCTGTTCCTAATAAAAATTGTGGTTTTCTGGCAAATCACTGAGGATTTAAGTCGCTAAATAATGACATACATTTGAGTTTCAGACTTCAAATCCTTCAGAAAATGCGTTATTCTAACAACTTCCTAAGATTTTAAGAGCAGTATTTAAAATCTGGACCAGTTTTCTGTTGGTCCCCCATTATTTTAGACTTTGTTCAGATTTCTTGCCCTAGGAGGTTGAGTGGTATGAGGTCAATGTAAGCAGCATGCACCATTTTGCCCTTATTCATTGCCTTGGTGGCTTTCCCAAAGAAATTCACCAGGTTGAGTAGACCTGATCCATCTTTGATGAAGCCAAACTGGGTTGGATCCAGCCAGAAGCATAGCTGGTTCAACCACCACTCTGGGCCAGTACTATGAACCCGTGCCCATCCCCTCAGCTCTTCAAGTGAAGAGCAAAAAAAGCACTTCCCTGTAATAAGACCATCTCACTGACTAGCTTATTACAATTAGAGCTACACCCCCACCCCTATCTTTCATCAAGTACAAAAAAAAAAAAAAAACAGAAGCTCCTTCTGCTAGCACACCATCCAGGAGGCCAGATGCACAACACACACCCTCTCTCCTAACCTAGCCATTCAGGTCCTGCTTCTATGCCCTGTTCCCAAGCCTTCTTCAACTTATTTTATTAAAACAACATTAATAAAAAGAAAATGTCTTCTCTTAAACTGTAGCACACTGCTACAAATGTATCAAACAGTTGCTACAGTTTATACCCTCCCTGCACAGAGTACTACAGCACTGTTGCTTGCTTCAATGTAGCAAGCAGTTGCTACAGTTTAGGCCACACACATAGTGCTTAGTTTTGACCACAAATGCAGTATGGCTTTTAAAAGTTGGTATTGCATTAAAGTGAGATCAGGGTCGGCTGATCCCACCCCAACACCTTGCACCCAGGGCAGTCGCCCCCCTCACCCAGCCTAAGCTACAATACTGGATCCAGTGTGTGAAGGTTTCTCATGTCATTATTAATCAAAACTGATAATTCTTTCCATGGCTTTGCATTTGAGACTAGTCAGACTTATGAGTCTGCAGTTCCCATGGTCTGTTGATGGACCAGTCTTATGCAGAGAGATGACTGCTACAGTCCTCCATTCATGTGGGACAAAGCCTGTTTGTAGACTATGGGTAAATACTGACTCAGTAGGTTCAGATAGGTCACTATGTGACTCCAGAGATTCAGACAGGGTCATGCTTCAGGCTATTTAGGAGGCAAACTAGAATATTATCACAGCCCATCAATGTTGTATTCTTAGCCTTAAAGAACTCATTTAGGACCCGCTCCCCAGTGATATTTGGATAGGTTACATTTGATGATATTACTTGGGGGTGGCTGCGGAGGAGAGGAGGGTAAAACTGGAGCTGAATTTTATTAGCCAGCAGATTTGCTATATCTTCTATCTCTGTGTAAGTGGCTCCACTAATAATCAGTTCTTCACACTGTTGTGTACCACCTTTGTGGTTTCGGACATAGCTAAAGAAAGATTTGTGTTTGTCCTTCATATAGGAGGCTATCTTTACCTCAACACTGGCTTTGATTGACTTAATTTTGCCCTGTTAATTTTTTTGTTAAGCCTGGTGAGAGAGTTTTTATTCTATTGGGCAATTACTTTTTAACTTTAGCTACGACTCTGTTTATGTTTGGATCCTACCAGCGTGGTTTGTCTTTTTTGAGTTT
Organism: Protopterus annectens; assembly: GCF_019279795.1. NCBI lineage: Eukaryota > Metazoa > Chordata > Ceratodontiformes > Protopteridae > Protopterus > Protopterus annectens. The sequence continues at coordinate 824,227,176 of NC_056744.1, forward strand.
GTTCTTGCATGTTTCTGGTAGGCACAACTGTCTCTATGCCTCTATTAACATAATTGTACAGGGTTTCTGTGTACAAGTATGCACAGGCACATCTGTTCTCTGAGTTTGCAGGGACTAGACATTTTGTCAGGTAATTCCTTAATAATAGGTGGTTTGCTTTAAAGTAGTTTATAACATTTACAGGGATTGCTGGGATCAAAGGGTTTTCAATATGGTAATGTGCAGGGTTAGGATTAGGGGCAGGGGTAGGTTTAGGGTTAGGGTTAGCATACATGAGTAAGATGTTGCACATTTCATGGCATTTGATTTTTCCCTTCCTTTCCCTTATTACTCTGTGTTTTTGTGGTAAGGCTTTATCTGTTATTAATTTAGCTGCAAAGTAATAAATCATATTTCCTTCTGTTATATCACATGCATTTCTGTTAACAGTCTTGATTACTGCATTTATTTGTTTTATCAAATTTCTAACATTTTGGATCTTATTGACCTTCTGTAATCTGTTTCTTTCCTCAGCCTTAATATGTCTATCCATTTCTATTGTATCAAGCAATTCTTCCATTAGACCATTTTCTTCTCAACTGAAGGCACATTCTTATTTTTCTGTTTCCTGTAAGCATTCTACTGGAAGTTCCAGAGCATCTTCCTGTGACATATTCTCTTCAGCTGCATCCTGGGTCATCCATTGGTCTTTCATATGGGAAATCATTGGCCTTTCACACCACAACACTGACTGCATCAGAGACGCCACTGTTTTCTGCTCCTTCCCTGGCTGTGCAGTTGCAACTAAACATTTGTACTGGTTTCCTCCTGAAGGTTTCGCAGTATTTTCATGCAGCGAGTAACCAGATGCTGCCTGTTCCACCAGTTTCTCCTTAATTTGGGGACTCGTTGTTCCATCATGCTATGACATTAGGACAGTTGGATTTTCTACACTAAATCCTTCACTTTTCAAGAAATTCATAACTTCACCTTCTGTTCTTTAACTTCTCCACCACTAATCTTTTTTTCTACTTTCCCCTTTGTTTTCTTATTTCTGTATTATGAAATTTTCCATGTCTGGATGCCTTTGCCTGTATTTTTCTTCAAATATCTTTGATGCTGTTCTTTTTTTATTGATTACTTTTGCTTTCTCTTTTGCATAAATATTGCACCATATTAAATTGTTTTTTTCTTTCCCATGTCCATATTTCTTCTTCAGATGTCTCCTGCTCTCCACCCATTTCACCTTACTTTGTGGATTCATTGTTCCATCATTCTGTAACGATGTGTTAGACTTTCTACACTAAATTTTACAGTTTGCAGGTACTCCATAACTTCAGCTTCTATTTCTTTAATTTCTGCTTTGCTTATCTTCTGTTCTACATTCCCTCTTTGTGAACTTATTTTTTGTATTCTGAAATTTCCCATATCTAGGTGCCTTTGTCTGTATTTCTCTTCAATATCTTTGGAGTTGCTTTTTTGTATTGATTAGTTTGGCTTTCTCCTTTGCACAAATATTGCATCATATCAGATGTCCCTTTATTTTCCCATGTCCATGTTTCTTTTATATACCTTTAAACAATCTCTAAGTTTTGCTCTTTATATTTTTGCACTTCTTTTGTTGCTTCCACTTTCCAAACAGTCCAAATTTTCTTGTTTTATATAACGCATTTCATGGATTTGTTGTATTCTTGAACACAATTTTGCTTTTGAAGCTTTTGACAGTTTTTCTTGCGCAAATATTTTTCTTCCCTATAAATTTTCTCTTAATGTTTTTGAATATTTTCTGTCCATAAATTCTGGGCGTCTTGCATATTAATAGCAATACATAATTTCTTCCTTATCCTCAACAGTCCACTGTATCATCTTTACAGCTCATTGTTGGCCTGTAAGTTTTTGCAGTTTTTGTTGACTACTACTTTCGTCTACAACAGGAGGGGGCCATCCTGACACTGAGCCTAGCCTAACGTTATTGTAGGAATGTGTCTGTGTCTTGAGGATTTCTCCCTGTCATTTTTTTCCAGTCCTGGTATCAGTGCCCACACCAGGATTGGGCACTTTTTTATCCTGGGGCTTGTGCACTCAGCTATCTTTTTTTTATTTTTATAACCTCCTTTTGCCCATGATATATCCTATATAAAATACAGTCTGTATGTCAGTGTTGCCTTGGCGAGTAAAAACAGGTAGGTGTAGCAAGGAAGACTTTAGTGTCGAAAATCCATCTCTGCTAACATCATAGCATGATGGAACAGCAAGTCCCCAAAATAAAGGAAAAATAGATGGAATGGGAAGCCAGCTGATCACATGACACATGACGATACTCTGGAGCCTTCAGGAGAAACCAGTACAGCAGTTTAGTTGTAAGTGCACACCAAGGCAAGGAGCAGGACTAACGCACCAAGACTTGACGATTTATTTCTAGCAGTACTATTTTCCTTTCCTTCCTGATTTCATTTTCTCTTTATTCAGGCACCTGCAGATCCTGTACGGGTCGATTATTAAGGATGGAGATGTGGCTATGGCTGTAATTTTTAGATCATCAGTTGATAGGCCATGCCGTCTGCTGCTAGGGTTGTAGATTCAGTTTTAGTAGGTGTTTTTTATACGATTACGGTGGGTACTGGTGCAGGACTGAATTAGTGTGTAGAGTTAAAAGGAGTCTGTGGGATGGTGGGTGGCAGTTGTTATTGTGTTTGGTGATTTCTAGGACAGAGTTGATAAAGTGTTAAATCATGTTGAAATGGCTAGTGAGCCACCATTGGTTATGGGAGGATGAGTGTATGTTTGCCCTTGGTGAAGTAGCTTTCTTATGGAAGACCAGAACCATTTAGTATTGTTTGGATAAGTGGTTTGGAGGGTGGTAAAACAAAATTTTATTTTTTGTTGATTATTTGCTTGTTTAATGAGGATACATAGGGTTCTGTATTCCTATAGACTTTGTATTTTGCTTTTACACCACTCTATCCAGGCATGTTTTTTTCTTAATCATTAATTGTTTGGTATTACTAGTTAGCTATGGGGCTGGGTTAACCTTACTCTTTTTTTTCTGAGGTGCATGATTATTTAGTACTTTTAGGAAGATGTATCTAAAGGGGTAGATTTTTTAGTATGTTCCCATTGTAATGTGAGGGATGAGTTGAAATCTTTTTAGACGATTTTTTTGTTGTTGTGAACCTACTTGCAGTTATTTTTGGGTTTATATTACGTTATCAAAAAACTGTTATATCGAATGGCTTTTCATCGACTCATAAAAGTCAAACTCTTATAATAGCGAAAACCCAAATGAGCAAATTCTTTCCCTGGGAAAGAAATCGCTAGCCCTACCACGAACTACACACTACTTTAAATATAACAAAGTGGTGGGGCTTCACCCCCCACACACCCCAATGTGGGGGGGCTGTGCCCACTGCACCCCCCTTACTAAATATACCAACTTTGAAACTGCACTGCAGTGGGGAAAAGGGCAAACTCACAAAGATGGCCAAGCAGTTTCTTTCCCAGGGAAAGAATTTGCTCATTCGGGTGTTCACTATTTTGGCAATTTGACTTTTACTGGTCGATGAAAAGCCGTTCAGTATAACAGCTTTTCAATAACATAATATACACCCATTATTTTTATAGATATGTTTTGTCATTGCCTGATTATACATGTTAGGCAGTGGTCATTGATATCTGATTATACATGTCAGGCAGTGGTCACTAATATTTGATTATACATGTCAGGCAGTGGTCACTAATAGTATCTGCCAGGGTACCACTAGAGATTATAGTGTTTGGTTTATTTGTGAGAATGCAATCAATTGTGGGTTCTATGTTTGTTTTCTTGTGAATTGGGGTGGGCTTGTTTATTACTTGGGAGAAACAGAATAGGTTTATGTTGGGTGAGGTTGGATTATTTTGTTTCCAGTCAATATTCAAGTCTCCCATTATTATGGTTTCTTGAGCTACACTGCAGTCTAACCAGATAAGTATTTCTTCAAGCATGTTTGCATTATTACTTGGGGAACTGTACAGCCCTATAAGGCATACTGATTTGTTTTTGTTGATTTTTATTATGGCAAGTAGGATTTTAACATTATACAATTTTGGGTCTTGGTAAGCATGTCTATGTTGTTTTGTTAGCTTGAGAATTCAGAACACTGCACAACTTTTAAAAAATATTTCAGACATGCAGTTGGATCCTGATTGGCTAATGTGTACGTTGGATGTCAAGGCACTTTATACCAATATTCCTCACTGGGCTGGTTTGGAAGCCCTTGAATATTGGTTAAATAAGGCAGAGTTATACTCGCCAAGATTTAATACCTTATTACTATGTCTTGCGGAACATGTCCTGAATAAAAATGTGTTTTATTTCCATGGGGAATGTTACTGGCAAGTCAAGGGTACTGCGATGGGAGCATCTTTTGCTCCCATCTATGCAGACTTGTACATGGGTTATTTGGAAGAACAATTGAGTTATGACACCAATCACAATATTTTATTAGATGAGATTGATATATGGAGGCATTAGTTGGATGATTGTTGGATGGTTTGGAGGGCTGATATTTCTTATTTGCAAGAATTTATGCAGTATTTTAATGACAACAAGTGGGGCATCAAATTTACAGTTAACTATGATGCCACGTAAATTAATGTTACCAGGGAGTTGGATCACACACTTAGTAGCAAAGTTTTTCGCAAACATCCAGAGTATAATTCCTTGCTACATGCTGCCAGTTTCCATCCACGACATATCACCCAGAATATTCCTAAGTCCCAGTTTTTAAGAATTAGATGCATTTGTTCTTCCGATAACTCTTATGAACATTATAAACAGGATTTGATCCACATATTCAAAAATAGGGGCTATCAACATGACAGTATTATCTCTGCAAGTAACTGGGCATCTAAACAGGATAGATCTACCCTGTTGGAATATAGGGATGTGAATTTGGATGAGACCTCCCCTATTAGATTTGTCACCACTTTTGGGCACAATATTAATATACTCAGAGACATTATTGATCAATATTGGGGTATGTTATGGGCTGATAATGAATTATCTGAGATTCTTACACCCAGATGTTTATTTTCTTTTCATAGGGGACAGACTTTGGGTAACATTTTAGTCATTATAAACATAGGGCAGGTTCAGAATCTCTTAGTAAACAACTATCATTAAATGGGGACAAACTGATTGGTTGTGTACCTTGTGGGCATTGTGCCTTTTGTAGATACAGTCTCAAGTCTAAACAATTTACTAAAAATGCAGCTATGGTATACGATATTAATTTTTTGGGAATTGTAGTACCAATTGGCTTATTTATTTGGCAGCTTGTTCATGTTCTGCTTTTTATGTTGGTCAAACCTCCAGGCCCCTACATATTCATATATCTGAGCATATGAGTGACATTAGGAACAAAAGGGTCTCTAATGCTTTATACAAACATTCAATTAAACACAGCTCAGCACAGTTTAGATTTGTTATTATTGATCATATTGAGGGTGATAGAACTAATAAGGTGGGCTAGCATACAATATTAAATCAAGAGGAGAGAAGTTGGATAATTAAACTAGGGGGGTTGTTTACCCCAGGCTTAAATAAACATTTATAACTAAGCAATAGAAAGCATTTGTGTGTGTGACTTAATGTATATAATGTGTCTGTGTAATTCACTAATTTGTTATCACTGAGGAAGGCAGGTTATGCCGAAACCGGCCTGATAATTTTTATGGGTATTGTGTCATGCACGTTACCCCGTTGGTGTTGTCACATTGAAGAAATGAAGGTTTGTTCCACTAGTTTGGTGCTGGCCATCTTTTTCTGTTTGAGATTACAAGTTACCTAACCGTTGTCATGGTAGCAGTTGCAGGTAGATTCAATTAAGAGATGCTCTTTAAGTGCATCTTTGAACCTTTTAATCGTATCTATATTTTTGGTGTCTATAGGCAGGTGTTTCCAGATAGCAGGTTCCAGTCTAGTGAATTGATTTTGCAGTACTCTGTGATATCTATGGAAAACTGTAAAACTACAATAGACTGCTGATCTTCTGTAAGCTAAAGGGAGGCTTCATGGGACCATAAGGAGGTAATTTGTCAATGAAAAACAAGCATACTCAATTTGTTGGAATAATTGTGACAGCTGTGTTTCAGGAAAGTAATATGTATAATAAAAAGTAAAGTCACTTTGGAATTTTTCTATCTTGCTGTTCTTGTGGAAATTTTAATTTCGCTCAAGTGTAGTAAGATGCAGTAAGGTATTTATCTCTCAGGCCACAGGTCTGCTAATCACACCTGCCTCTTGTCTTTATTCTGAGCTTTTGTTTGACTTACTTCTAGGGATATTATTCTACTACCAACAGTGGGCTCCATTACGATTCTAATCAGACTGGAAGCCTGGTGCAGAAATCCCATAATGTGGTTTCACTGTGTGGGTTTGTTTTTCTGTTATGGATTTACTTCTACATTTAATTATTACTTTGGCAAGTCATACTTTCAGTGCTGGATTTTGTGTGTGTGTGTGTGTGTGTGTGTGTGTGTGTGTGTGTGTGTGTGTGTGTGTGTGTGTGTATGTGCGTGCGTGCATGCGTGTGTGTGTGTGTGTGTGTGTGTGTGTGTGTGTGTGTGTGTGTGTGTGTGTGTGTGTGTGTGTGTCTCTTTCTCTCTCTTTCTCTACATATATGGGCCTATTTCTAATGATCAAGTTTTGAAATGATCGAGTGTTGAAATATCGAGACAACGGTGGCAAAAGCTCACTTGCTTGAAAACCCACAGTGCTGTACTTTAAAATGTCAAATGAAGGAAAGTTAGACTACTCACAAAGCCTGTCCCCCTGTAGTCCATGACACAATACCATCCCCCATTCTGGAATTATAGCTAAACTCACTAAACTAGGTATAAATCCCTATGTCACAAGATGGGTTGCCAACTGGCTCACTGAGAGAACCCACACTGTAAAAGTTGCAGACTCCAAATCTGACCTCAAAGCAGTGACAAGTGGAGTATTACAGGGTTCCATCCTGGGACCTCTCCTGTTTGGTATCTACTTCTCTGAAGTACAGGCTAACACAGTACTGGCTAACGAAGTTCGCAGATGACTGCAAACTATGAGCCATAGTCAAGTCCCCAAATGATGTGGGCATCCTACAGAAGGGCCTCGCTGAGACAGATGCCTGGTGTCAGAGCCATGGCCTCAAGCTCAATGCCAAAAAGTGCAGTGTCATCCCCTTTGGTAAAAACTCTGTACCCATGAATTACAACATAGGCAGCAATCTACTTAACACTGAATGCGTGATAAGAGACCTTGGGGCCCAGGTGGACAGTAGTCTCTCCTTTGATAGTCGCATCGCCACAGTAGTCAGGAAGTCCTTCTAAATGGCACACCTCATCATAAAAGGGTTCTCATCCAGGAAAAAAGAGGTCATTGTTCCCCTCTACTCGACACTCATTAGACCCATTATAGAGTACAATGCCCCTTTTGGAATGTACCTCACAAGACATCTGCAGTAGCTGGAGAGGCCACAGAAGTACCTCACAAACAGAATTACTGGCCTCAAACAAATGCCCTACACTGACCGCCTCAAAAAACTCCAGATTTACTCTGTAGCATATCGCCTACTCTGAGGTGATCTCTGCCTAACATATAAAGCTATGTCAAACCCAGAGCTGTTGGACATGCTACACCTAAAGAAATCCCAATCCCTCTGAGCTGCACGCTCTAGGGACTTAAACCTTGTCACCACAATAAACAGGACTTGCTGGAGGGATAGATTCCTGTCCCAGAGACTTCCCATACTCTGGAACAGGCTACCCATCTATGTCAAGCAAAGTTCTTCATTAGCACTCTTCAAGAAAAATCTTGATGAGTGGATGGGAAACAGGAAATACACCCCGGGGTCACTTCTGTGTCTTTGCTTGACGGTGGCACAGGAAAATAACTTTCTTAGGTGGCGTAAGCCAGGGAACCTTGTTGGCTAGGCTTACGTAGGCCCTTGGGCCGATAGCCTAGTACCTACCTATGAACCTATGAACAGTGCTCACAGTAAAAATCCACATGACTGCTTTTGAGAAACAAATTTGTAATGTGAACGACAAATAAATGCAGAAGTTCCCACAAAACATAAAATATCACCTTAAGGAATGCATATAGAAAGTCCAATGCTGAAGTGTATGCAAAGAATGTACATGAACAATAAAGTGATGCTATGACATCATATTCCCTACAACTTACATTTTTAAAACAGAGCAATAGATTTCAGAAAACTCTGGGTATTGTAGGACTTATGAGAATTGTTTATGCTACTGCATTAGTTTCCTCCTCTTAGGGGGTGAAGAACTTTCAGTTCATCAATTCTATTTTGTTCACAATTTAGAACTGACATTCTTGATAGCAAATCTGTGATTCTGTTCCCTAAAAGCAACCCCAAATACCTGTAACATGCCTCCATTGAATTTTGCTTTTGTGGCAGGAAAAGGTAATTTAAGACTGAGTTATTCCAAAAAGAAATGGAAAATATTGGAAGAAATGTAGCAAAATCAGTTGTTCTTGTGTAAAATGTATGTAACTTCCCCTAAGATGTACCAGTCAGTAAAATATTTTAATAAATCCTTCCCTTGTGTTGGAAATTTGTCACATAAATCATATAATACAGGCATCACCTCCTCCCTTGAAAATTCTAAAGCAAGAATTATTTTTCAAAACAAGCTGAAAATTCACAGATAACCCATAAAAACTTGCTTTTTTCAGATTTTGCACTTTATGCCACAGCTTTTGTCCAAAGTGGAACAAGCATCATTTTTAGGCAGCAATTAATACTTTTAACTTTGACAGTTTCAAAGTTGCATAAAATATATTTGACTTGAACATCATAGCCATTACTTGTAAGAAGGTCCAGTATACATTGACATATTATAATTTTATGATTTTAATGATATTGTCATCATTAAGCAGTACAGAAGTGGCACTGTCTTTGTAGTTCCACAGTTTGTTACTAAACTGTAGTTACTATATAATTGCCTACATAAGTTGCCCTTTATTAAAAATGTTTCATTCATTAGCCAAATGGTGTTATGGTCATTCAAGTTATCCAGTGTACTAAATGTTAAGACATAATTATCTGACTGAGCATCACATAACTGCCTGTCAATGAAAAAAAAAAACATTTCAGAGAGGATAATCTGATGCTTTAATACTATCCAAAGATATATCTTGACCAACACTATTCACAAAACATGCCCTATGAACTCTATCAACTTGTTATCACATAACTTTCCTGCTAGGCAGAGAAGCAGCCCAATCTAGAGAAGTAGTAGCCATGACATCATCAATCAATAAATATAGGTGTGCCCCTAGATAATGCGGTCCTTTGTTTAAATTATGGTGTGCAGTATATCTTTGCACTTCAACTGGATCACACACAGAATGGCAGGCTACAGATTTGACTAGTTTTTAACCATTTGCTACACGTATTGTGCTTTTCCTGCCTTTGCTTTTTCCCCTCAGTTTTCGTTTACACACTCAGTATTTGCATCACTTACTTTTCCATTCGAGATGATAGGTGCAACTATCCAGGACTAATACTTCTTTTCTTTCTGTGACATTTAAGTTTGATAAAGATGACTTAGGGCAGCCGTGTGCATGCAGTGTAATGTCTACCATGTTGTTGGAGAGCATATTCAATTGTACAAACATTGAAAACACATTAAGCAGATTTATGTGCTCTTTGTGGACATCACGTAGACGTCATGTAAGTATTCCCCTATGTTTTATGCTGCTACCTATCCTTCTGTGTAATTATTGACTGTATATAATTAAAGAATATTGACAACTCCAGATAGTCTACTAATTTCAATGCCTACTGATTTTATGATTCATATGCTACACATATCTGTTACCACTGTAATGTGGGAACTGATACATGTAGCATATCAATTACCACTGTAATGTGCTGTGGATCTCAACTAGTGAGGATTTTTAGTTTGATGCAGAGGTCATGTTAGTGAGAAACCATTCCTTCTTTCAATATTTTAAAGTTCAGCATTGTGGATTTCATGGTATCGAACTTTTAGCATTGTTGTCTCAGTATTTCAACACTCAGTTATTTCGAAACTTGATCATTAGAAATACAATTATCTAGTTTTTGAAACTCAAAATTCATATAGTTGGGACCATATGTTTAAGTTTCCAAAAACTTGAATGTTAAAAATATATATATATATATATATATATTTTTGAAGGGGGCAAGTCTCCCTGAGCCATGCATACACCCCCCTGCAAATTATATATATACCAACTCCAAGATCGCACTACCATGGAGAAAACGGCAGCTTCCCCGATCCCTACTGTACCGCAATCTACCAGAACATGCTTTAATAGAGAATTTACCCTTTTCCCCACTGCAGGGCAATCTCAGAGTTGGTAAAATTCACAAGGGTGTGGTGGCACAGCCCCTCACATGGGTTGTTCACGGAGGACTTGCCCTACTGGAAAACATTGATTTTTTTTTTTTTTTTTTACATTGTGGACCATATGAATTTCAAGTTTCTGAAACTTGATAATATGACATAAGCCCATCTATTTATGTGTGTGTGTGTGTGTGTGTGTGTGTGTGTGTGTGTGTGTGTGTGTGTGTGTGTGTATAAATACATATATATATATATATATATATATATATATATATATACACATATATATATATATATATATATAGATTAGACATATATATATATATATATATATATATATATATATATATATAATATATTATATATAAGAGGTTGTTCGATTTAGCAGTGCTTTGCTTGACACCTGGAAACAGTTGAACATGAGGGTGGCCTAATGGTTAAGGTGCTTGCCTTACAAGCACAAGGTGCAGGGTTTGAGTCTCACAAGGGATAATTGGCTAGGCTTAAAATGGCTCACAAGGGCAGTTAGCTTAGTACTAATCTCTGAACCTATGAACATCCAGTTTATGCCAAAAAAGTTTAGTGGAATGTATACTGGTGTATGTGTGTTATGTGTCCAGACTGTTTTGTTTAGTGATAGTGTTAAGGGAAGGGATTTTTTTAAAGGTAAGATGCACTTTAATGTTAGGAGCAGGGTTAGGGTTAGCATGTATTACTAAGGTATAGCAGAGTTGTGAAACCCTTCCCATAACAATATTTGCATTCAGTCAAGTTTGAACTGAATGTGGTCTGGTTATGGTTAGTGCATCAGAAAAAGAAATGTGTTTCCTTTTTCGATGCATTGAGTTTCAATGTATTGTTTCTACAAAGTAATGAATGGTCAACATGTCGTGATGCACAGTTTGCATGTTGACTAAGTGACATCGTCCATTTATTATAGTTATATTGTCTTTTTTTGTGGGGGTGCAAGATAAATGTCTCCTTCAGGACAGCACTGACATTATCAAAATCATAGTTCTAACTTTGTAGAGTAACAAATACACATAATTGCATATCCAGTTTATCACTTCAACATGTGCTGTGGAGCTATAACTTCACTTATATCAAGGGTTCAGATGCAATTTCCAGAGAAACATAATAAATCCATCCGAAAACCACGCTTGATACTCACACTGTAAGTTGTACAGTATAAGGGACAGAGTATAATTTACATGTTTTCATGTTTCTGTTAGCATGAAAAAAAAAACAAAACAAGCACTCGCAAAGGAATTCCTTGTCACCATATGAAAACTTATGTCTGTCTGAACAACAATTCCAAACTTTATGGTTTCTATGATATGCAAAGTAGATTGTGAAGACTTAGAGGAAAGTGTACGTTTGAATTTTTTTGCATTACAATATAATATAGTATGTGCTGTGTTAACTGTTATCACTCAAGAATTTTTCTAGAAAAAAAACTGCTGTCTGTAATCTCTTAATACATTTTCTATAGCATTTACTGTTCACTATGCATTTCTGTTTGGCTTGTATGTTTAACATGATTTCTCAAAAAGTGCTTAGTGATCTAAGGATTATGTTAATAACTAGTGGAGTGATTTCTCAGGGGCTAGGTGTGACTGTAAAATGTCAAATTAAGTGGTTCCATGCAAGCTATACTTCAAAAACACATTGTATTTACATTGTGTATACCACTGCTGAGGTAGCAGAAATTGTAGTGTCTTTCTTTTTCATTTTTATCTGGATATCAGTCTTCTGTTCCTAATGACTTCATGTTTGCATTCATTAAACTGGAAGCCATACATAAACTAATAGTGGTCTATTTTAATCAGAAATTTTGCACTGGTATGTCATAATGGCCTTGGATTCCTTAAGGCAGGATGTGTTTATAAGTAACTATTTGTACTTGGCTCTATAGCACTCTTCTAATAATTCAGATTTTAGGGACTATAGTCAGATTTCTTTTAAATGCATCACTCCATGTTTCATTATGATTGGTATGTATGAGCAATTAATAAATGTATGAAAGAGTTTATTGTGAGAATGTATTATGAAGTTGCTCTTTCTGGCTAGTCCAGTGCTTGTATTGTTATTTTTAATACTTTTATACATATTTCTACTTGAATCAGTTTGATCCAGTTTGTCTTATCTTATTGGTATACAGAATTTGTAATTTTAAACTCATGGAAATTTGAAATTATAGTAGCTAAGTATTAACATTAGTTGCTTCCCACTTGGCCACCCATAAGAAATTGAATTTAAGGACTATGATGCTATCGGTAAAAGAATGTTTTGGAGCTTCCGAGCTGGTTCATTTTATTTATAGACAACTCATCCAGCACAAACTAATTGAGTTGAAGTTGTCAACAAGACTGACCAATCAACAAAGTGAATATGCCAAAATTTTAAATGGTGAGCCAAAAATTGACATGCTAAAAAAAAGTAAAAATGTTCATGTTTGCAGGAGGGTAAGCCTCCCTGCATATAACACCCCCTGTTATTGATAGCCACTAACTCTAACATTGCACTATCAGAGAAAGAAAGGAAATCAGTCTGAACTCATTATAAGAACTATTTCTGCAATCCATGACAAGAGCTGACAAAAGCAAACACTGGTGATTTATACATTTAGTTAGTGGGACACCTGAAGAGCGAAAGTCAACAACATAGTTCCTGACAAACCATGCAGCTTCACATTTGTTTGTTTGTACAGAAAGTCCTTTTACTGCTGTTGCATATTTCATTCATTCATTGTGACTTCTCACATGTTCACAAATTCAACTCATTCGTTGCAGGACAGCTCATAATTCTCATTGTGCACTTTCATTAACTGAGGGTGTCGGGGATTTCAGCACATCTGTAAAGCAGTGCGTCAACACCTCAAGCCTAAATCTTATCCTTTTTCTGTTTTAGATTAGGTCAATTTGCATCATCGTCAGAGATACACTGACCCATAGAAGTCTGAATCAAATCATTCACAACATCAAGTCCCTGGATGTTCCTTAAACTGTGGTTCTAGTAAAAGGCCTCCCAAAACTCTTATAGAATAACATTGGACTGAACACATCTCTGTACACCACCTGTTTTGAACCTAAGTAAACTTGTCAAATATGATATTTTGGGGGCTTTTTCCTCAAAGTGAGCTATCCATCACAAGTACTATAAGACAATTTCAAAGAAAACATGATGCAGTGTGGTTAAATATTGCAGTTTTTACATCCTATCCCATTATATGCTATTTTTATGCTTATATATTATTGTAAACTGCCAAAATCTACAACAGTACCATTTTGTATACAAACCTCTGACTGAAGCACTTACATTGTGATTCCTTGGGTTTTAAATCCCTAAGGAGCCAGCTTGTTGACTACAACTGTTTGACAAATCAGTACCATGAAGAAATTAAACGTAACCATTTTCTGAAAAGGGCAAGCTCCCCTGCATCCTCAAAACTTATTTATATCAACTCTGTAGTCCCACAAATATGAAAAGGTCAGAAATCCCCCCCCCTAAAAAAGAGGGAATCACAGCCAGTGCACACTTAGAAACAGTATCAGCAGTAACTTCCTATAGATACAGTAATTGGGGAGTTGAACATTGCAGACTTGTTTCCTGGGGACTTCTCGTTCTAAGAGAAGTAAAGCAACAATCTGAAGACTGACTACAGAGGCATATTCCTAGAAAAATCAAGTTGCTTAACCAGAGAATTTTGCAATTTAGTATTATGATATGCTGCATCAGTAAAAGTAAAAAGCAAGTAAAAAAAGTTCACTGTCAAGAAGAGGCAAGGAGAATTTAAATGTCCAAAGAGTGAATATTAAAAACTGGATTGCAGTGGATATTATAAAAAAATATGTGTGAGAGACAGGGCTGAATGTCAAAGCAGTTAAGTGAAACAGAAGTAAGAACTGCAATGTAGAGTGTAATACTAGGTTCTATGGCAAAACTATATTTATTTAAATTAAATAATTTTGAATCAAATATTTTGAAATGATAGTACACTGTTTGGAAAGTATTAATATTCAGAAGCAGATAGTTGCTAAATTTTGTTACTGAAGCAGTTATTCTTTTTCCAGTTTGTTAATTAGACGAGTTTCTACTTGTCACATCTAGGTGTTATATTTACAAGAATACTGTACAGAGGCTGATAATTTAAATTCAGATCACTTCTGTGCTGTCACCTTACAAAGTGCAACGTTACTATAACTAAGAGCAGTCAATCTCCTGCTGCTTGACGGAAAACTCGAGAAAAGTTATCAACATGCAAGACATTCTAAAGTATTAACAATTTTCCATGCAGGCTATTTCACAAATGCTATTTATATAGGTGAAGAGTTATAAGAAAATACAATATTCAGCAGTATGTTGAAGTATTATATATATTTGGTATGTATTCCATAGCAATTCACATTAATATTAATATGACCACCCTAAGTCTCATTTTGGCTAAATTACTAAACAAGCAAGTAGTGTATCTCAGTGTTTTTAAAAACAGTCACCTACATCAAATACAAGATATGTTCTCAGAGGTTCTGCATGCAAATGGTGTATATAAAGCAGGGCATAATTTGCATATTTCATTTAGTTTAATCTAATACAGCTAACAATAGTTACTTTAAGAAACTCCTACTTCCTATGCTCATTTTTCAGAAAATAAACTTTTAATAATAACTTGCTACTGAGTGTGAAGTCTGAATGCTTATTTCATTTCTGGCATGAAAAAACATACAAACATTGATGTGGCTTTCACCCAATGTCTTAAAGAAAAGAACAAGTCGATTGCTATCTGTACATGTTCTGGGTACAGTCAGACTTATGAAAAGAATGGGTTAAATGGGTCTTTAGCTATTGCATCTCTCCAGAGAGCTAAGTAGAGGGAAGACACATATCTGCGCATGTTGCCGATATTGTCCCCTGGGAGTGGGCATGCACACTGCCAATAACTGTGATGTGGAACATGTCCTGACGTGTATATCCTGAATTCTGTATTATAGACAAATGGATGTGAATGCAATGATTGTGACTAGACTTAACAGTCTCATAGATGTGATTCAGTTGCAATTGTAGAAGTTTACTGTGGCAATTGGGTCCCTCAATATCAATGTCACCAATGACAAAGTTTACAATAAGAAGAACAATAATAAAACAATAAATCTATGAAATTGTTTTGTGATCAGAATGATTTTCTCAATAGAGGAACTCAAGACCCATTCTTCACCTACCACTAGTCATAAAGCTATATCTTTAGGATACCCTGATCAAAGTCAAAATATAAGGAAATATTTTTTTTTTATTGGGGCAAAATAACCTATTCTTCTTGTTTGTTGTGTTAAAAAGTGGAATCACAAATCATCCTTTACACTGATTATATAGTTGTATATAGATTTAATTTCTCACCAATGTATTAATGGTGTAATTGTTTAAATGGAGTTACAAATCATCCTTTACACTCATTACTTGGTTATGTATAGGTCTAATCTCTCACCAGTGTATTTATGGTGTACTTATAGGTTCATAGGTTCATAGGTATTTACTAGACTAACGACCACAAGGGCCTCTTTAAGCCTAGCCATGCATCCCAAATCTCTGACAAGTTCTGATACCCTTAATAAGTGTAAACATGGGCCTGGGAGATGAAACATTTACAGGTTACCTGTGTCCATTTCAGACATAGGTGCCAAACCAGGGATGAATTTCTGGTTTCCCATCCAATTGTCCAAGTTGCACTTGAATTGGGTTAGGGAGGAACTCTGATTCACATGGATGGGGAGCCTGTTCCATAGACGTAGTACTCTGGGAAACATACCTATCTCTCAAGCAGGTCCTATTTATATCACAGGCAAGGTTTAAGTCATTAGAACGGGTAATTCTGGTACTGTTTGCTTTGTGAATTTACTGAAGGGGAAATACAAATAGTCCTTTACAGTGATTATTTGGTTGTACGTATATCTAATTTCTTAGCAAAGTACTTATGGTGATCTTAGTTATGTGGAATTACAAATCATCCTTTACCCTGATTATGTGGTTGCATATAGATCTAACCTCTCACCATTGTATTTATAGTGTACTTATTTAAGTGGAATTGCAAATCATCCTTTGCATTGATTATATAGTTGTACAGTATATAGACCTAAGCTCTCACCAGTGTTTATGGTAATCTTATTTGAGTGGAATTAGATATCCTGTACACTGATTGTATGGTTGTATATAGATTTAACTTCTCACCAATGTATTTATGGTGTACTTAGTTAAGTGGAATTACAAATCACCACTTGCACTGATTGTATGCATCTATATAGATTTAATTTCTCACCAATGTACTTATGGTTTTCTTAGTTAAGTGGAATTACAAATCATCTCTTATGCAGATTACATGGTTGGATATAGATCTAACCTCTCACCAATGTATTTATGGTGTGTTTATTTTAGTGGAATTTCAAATCATCCTTTACACAGATTATGATGGCTGTATATTCCTATTTATCCTTTGGTGCCCGGGATAGTCCCAAAAGGCTAGTAGCCTCTTTTCAGGGTAGACCACAGGTGGTATTTGTACTGTTAGAGGAAATATGGCCAGGGCATTAGGGAACTTCCCTTGCTCATCATTGCTGCAAGTGGGATCATTTTCTGTTTCCATTTCAGGCACAGAGGTGACCCCGAAAAACAGGAAGGCAGATAGAGAGGGAGAAGGAGATGATGGAGTGGAGAGAGAAATGGAGGAGAAAGCAAATATCAAGACTGGAGAATGTGTGTATGATTCATAAGAGATGCGTCAATGAAATCTGATTGATGAAGATGAGTCAGCAAATAATGGATGAATAATGGATGAATAACTACAGCCCTCCAGTTGGGAAGGTAGCAGGATGATTTTCTTAAAGAAATGGTATTGCAGAGTGAGCCAAAAAAATGAAGGAAATGTTTTGAGGAGGTAGGCATTGCAGAGGAAATACAAAAAGGAGGAGGACAAAAGGAGGATGCAGAGACAATCCTGAAGAATAATGGTAAGATGGAAAAAAAACATATGCACAGTAAGTGAAAGAAGACAAAAGGTGAGTAGCAGAAAAGAAGACAGAAGAAAATAAAAAATGGAAGTATGTGGTAAGGATTCAAAGTAAAGAAGACAAAGAAATGGAGAGATATGAATTGTAGGATAATTTAATAGCTCCACTGGGAGTAAAAGCACATGAGGTAAGAGCATTTATTATGGTTAACTAAAAGACATTTTGTGACATTATATGTGAGACTGTTTTTCAAAGGAAAATTTTCTTGGAGAATAATACTGTAATCCATGAACTTTTTATATGATTAAAGCATTTGACAGGGAAACAAAAAAAATCCTGTACAATTCTGAACAGATGTAGAAAAAGAGGCTTTGAAAGGACATTTGAAAATGTTATGTAAAGAAGTACTGGATATTGTAAATGTTTATATAAAAGGATTTTATGGACTGATGACTGGGATTGTAATAGCCTGATAAAAATAGAAAAAGAAACAATTATACATATATCAAGAATGGTAAATTTCAAGAAGAATAGGGGTGGATTAAAATACTGGGGACAACTCAAAACATTTTGTGTGTGTGTGTGTGTGTGTGTGTGTGTGTGTGTGTGTGTGTGTGTGTGTGTGTAAGAAGGATATTTGATAAATAAATGTGACAAAAGAAAATGTTATATTTGTCAGAAAATGGGACGTGATGCAAAAAATGTGAATTGAAATCTCGAAATTTAACAAAATTGGACATTTATAGATGGATTGCAAAAATGAAAATAACAGTAAGGAGAAAGAAAGAGAATAAAATGAACAAAAATAAGAAATTTTAGAAATAATAGAAATAGAAAATTAGATGAGAAAAAAGTAATAAAGAGGGCATAAAAGAAGGTTCTGAAATAAGTGATGAAGACAAAAACTGGAAAATAGTAAAGAAAAAATGATATTAGTAAAAGGGTTAAAAAACAGAACAATATTTTTAAATAGATAAGGACAAAAAATAAGAAAAAATGGTTGAAAAAATATATATGGCTAATGATTAGGGGGTTGGTATAAAGGCCAAGGTGTTTGACTCACAGACACAAGATACAATGTTTGGTTTTCACCTTTGGGAGTGAAATTGGCTAGGCTTAGAATGGTTTATTATGAAAACTAGCCTAGTAATTAGCTATGAACTTATAAAATTATGAATATATGGAAATGGGATATTGAAATGTGTAGAGTACTTTCTATAAATGTGAATTGTATTAAAAATATAGTAAGAAGAATAGGGATTTTGAAGTGTTGTAATACATTAGTTGTAGATGTAATTGTGTTAGATGACTAAAGAGTTTTATCATATGAAGAAAGATTACAAACAGAGAAACCATGGGGATGAAAAATAATCTTGAATTTGGGAAATGTGAGATGTTCTAGAATAGTTGCATTCTGTAGAAATACAGGAAAGATATCAGATGTAACTTTAGCAAATGCAGTTTTAAACCAGAGAAGAACAAGTATATGCAAATTATAACATTATATGCTTATACTAATTGTAAAGAAATGGAATAATTATTTTATCAGATTTTAGACTTTGTAGTGATAATTATGAATATTTTAATAACAGGGCACTTTAACTGTCAGTTAAGAGTCAAGCGTAAAAAGAAATGTTAATGGTAAGTTAAAACTTTGGGACAAAAATTCACAGACTTAAATAGGGAATGTATAGAATTGAAATAAATTGTATTATAGTATCAGAAGGTTAAGTTATAGAAAAAGGAGAGGTAGTTGAAACAAGATTTTCTGATCATCTTGCAATATGGCTAGAAGTAAATGAAAACAAGGCATATATAAAATAGACAAATAAAAAGGATGAATGAGAAAGTATGAGATGAAGGAAAAAGATTAGTAATAGTATTATGGAAAAATCATATTACTATGAGAAAATTTTATAAAAATTGGTCTGAATGGTGGATATTTAAGGAAAATTATAAAAACATTTTTTGCAGTGCCAATATGATGTGAGAAAGGTAGAGAAAGAAAAATATAAAAGAACATATAATAATACATTTGAAGATTTACATTTAGAGCATAATGATAGACAGTAGTTTGGCAAAGAAAATGAATTATATGAAAGGAATCATGAAAAATACAAGAAATGTTATGTAAGTAAAATATATTTTTACAAGGGAAAAGAGAAGTATCAAGTTATTAAGCAGATTAGTAAAGGAAGATCATAGTGTAATAAAAAATAAAAATTGTAAAAGGAAAAATAGAAAGAACTCAGAAAAAGATTATGAATAGTGAAGTACTATATTTACAAGAAATGTTTAAAGAAAAAAGAAGGTAGCAAAAAACATTGAAAGTAAAAAAAGAGTTAACAGAAAAAGAGACTAAAGAATTGGGAAAGGATGTTTCTTTATGTGAGCTAGATAAAATATTAGGACAAGTAAACATAGAGTCAGCTGCAGGACCAGATGGAATAAGGTTGTTAAAAAATAAATCAATAAATAAATAGATAAATAAATAAAGATTTTGAATGAATAGTTAAATTTATTTATTTATTTTATTTATTTATTTTACATTTTTTGACCGGGATAGTCCGACTGGATGCATGTCCATTTTCAGCGGAGGCCCGGGGAGAAAAGCTCCAAGGGTAAGCAGATACAGCATTACATAATACCAGCATTACATATTACAAACAGATTTTTTACAGAGATTACATAAGTAAGCAAGTTAAACAAGTTCCACAGGTTAAAGTTAGTCTTGAGCACAAGTCAGGATTAAATTAAATTACACAGTAAACTGGTTAACAGATTTTTACACATTCGAGTTAGCCAGGCTTGATACATTGACATATCCAGTTAAATGAAGGTTTTATTTATAAAGAATTATGTAGTGGAATCTTTTAATTCATATGGAGGAAGGAAGATAAAAGACAATTTAAAAAGCTACTAGAGACTGGCTGTATTGAATAATAATGATTATAAGATCTTTAAGAAAATAATGCAAAAGAGATTTGAAACTAAAATGGAAAATATTATAGAAGATAGTATATAGGGTATAAAAAGGAAGGATTATCAAGAATTATTTATGATAGTTAGAGAAATTGTGTATGATATTATGAAGAAAAAAGAAGAAGAAGAGAAAATCATGATAGGAGGCTTTACTAAGGCATTTCATACAAGTGGACATGAAATCTTATGAGCAACAATGAAAGAATGTAATATAAGTGAGAAATTTAGGAAATTTTATATGTCTATGTTTAGTAATAATAATATAAAATTACTTGTGAATGGCTGGTTAAGTTAAGAGGTAGATATGCAAATTGGTGCAAGACTGGGAAGTCCAATGAGTTGTATACTCTTGTCCTAAGTTATGAATGTGATAGTATGTGAAATAAATTATGAAATGAAGAAGGCAGGGTATCTAACACATAAAGGGTTAAGAATTCCAGTTCTGTTGACATATGTAGATGACATTATAATAATTGCAAAAAACAAAATTTGGATAAAAGAATTAATACTTTGTACAAAGAAGTGTTTAAAGGTAATATGGCTGACTTTAAATAAAATAGAAAAGTAAAGGTTTAGGTGATATAGAAAAGATAGTGGGTATATATTTTACAATGAATTAAACTTCTGTGTTAGGTATAAAATTTGGGAATAAAGATAAAAGTAGAATTCAAAGGAAAAAATAGAATAAAGCAAACCTGTCTTTTCTGGAGAACATATAAATTATCATTCAGAAAAAAAGGCTTATTTGATAATTTCAGTACTGATGGGAAGAATAGCATACCTAGCAAGTGTATTTATGTTGCCAACAGTATTTGAATATGAATTATTGCAGACAACAGTTTCATTTATATGAGGTTCTAGATTAAACCCAGTAAAAATAGGAGTCTTGTATGCAAATAAAGAGGAAGGGGGTATAGGGTTAATTAACCAAGTGGTATATGCTGCTTCATTAAATTTGTACAAACTGTAAAAGTGGAAAAATGAAAATGATGAGAGATTAGTACTAACATTGTATAAATATAAGTACGATACATTTTGGGGTATGGTAAAAAGAGTAAATGAGAAAAAGAGTGTATAAATGAAAAAATAAAATGTTATTAAGAAAAATATTTTTTGTGGAAAATAAAAACAAACTGATGATATAGAAAAGGAAAAAAATATGGTATAGGAATGTAATGATAAAACATTGCTATGAAAAACAATGGGAACATCTAACAGATGAAAAAAATTAAAGTTATAAAATAAGAAGGAAATGCTATAAACGGAAACTAGAATAGCAAGATGTTTTGTGGAGACTGGTAATGGATAAATTGTCAGTAAAAGGAAATATGCCATGTAAAGAGAAAAGTGAAAGCATATGTTTATATTGTTATGAAGAAGAAATTAAAGAACATGTGTTTTTGAAAAGCTATGGAGAAAACTATGTAAAGAAGATTTTTTTTCCAAGATGTAAAAGAAATGTATAAAATATGGATGGATATGATTAAATATAGATATTTAAAGAACACAATTAAAGAATATGTAAAAGTAAAAGCTACTAAGTTATTTTATGTTATCTGGATCATATGGTATGAAAGAATAAATGAAATTATCCTTAATGATAAATGGATTTTAGCAACAATATTAAGTAAAATGAGATGGTGGTTTAGAGAAAGGAGTGGGGTCTAATACGGATAAAAATTTAGTATGATTGTAAAGGAAATTATAAATATGTGTAAATAGATTTGTATATCTATACACTTGTACATCAGTAAATATTTGTAAATACGCTGTAAATAAGAGTTATTTTGTATATAAATAAAGGACCCCTGCTCTTCTCGATAGGTGTTCTGGGATCTTTTACATCAACCTGAGCTACCCCAGACTGAAGCAGATGGGGCCTCTGTTTAACATCTCATCCAAAGGATGACAAACGCAGGAGTGCAGCACCCCCCCCCCTTATGAGGCAATGCATTGCCAGTAATTGATCTACTTTGTGTAGGAATAGAACCTACACCTTCTGCATCAAAGGCAAGTATGCTACCTTTTGCACCACTAACACTGCAAAATGTACACCATAAATACATTATTTAAGTAAGAATCACACATCATTCTTTACAGTGATTATATGGTTGAATATAGATTTGACTTCTCAACAATGTATTTATGGTGTACATATTGAACTGGAAATACAAATCATCCTTTACACTGATTATGTTTGTATATAGATCTAATTTCTTACTAAAGTACTTATAGTGAACTTAGTTAAGTGGAATTACAAATCATTCTTTACTCTGATTATGTGGCTGTTTACAGATCTAACCTCTCACCAATGTATTTATGGTGCACTTATTTAAGTGGGATTGCAAATCATCCTTTACATTGACTATATTGTTGTATATAGACCTAGTCTCTCACCAATGTATTTATGGCCTACTTATTTAAGTGGAATTACAAATCATCCATTGTATGGTTGTACATAGATCCAACCTCTCACCCATGTATTTATGGTATTCTTAGAACTGGAATTACAAATAATCCTGTGCACTGATTGTATGGCTTCTAATTGGTTTCATAAGTTGCATCTACTACAGTAAAGCTAAGGGGGAATGGGCATTCTGAAAAAAGCACAACATAATCACACAGCAAGAAACAGCATGAAGAATTTGATATTTTATGGTCTACCGGCAATTAGATATGCATTAATGCTATAGCGTAGTATCATCAGTCTGGTGAGAGGTCTGCATAATGAAACTTCTCAGCTGAGGTAATAGCAGTAACTGTACTGTTGTAAAGACTCTACTATGGATGATCACATGACCTAAGTATCAGACAGGCAGCATGCCTATGGCTATGCATGTTCACACATGCAATGAAGCATCCCATGGCTCCAACTTGGCATCCCATAAAAAGACAACAGAGCAAAGTCATTTCATCATATAAATGGGGAAGAAAGAAGTAGAGAGTAAATGCAAAAATGGGGAAATACAAGCAGAAGAACACACAGAAAGACTAAATAAAAGGAAGAAAGGTAGGAAAGAAGGGTACATTTTTTTCAATGAGGCCCATTTTCCCTTTTATTAAGAAAGGTAGAAGGGGAACTTAGTATAGTGCAAGTGCAAAAAAGAAGGACAGTGTAGGGAAGGAAGCTGGTTCAGACCACCAAACACATAACACTAGCTAAGACTGATAGAAGATGTAGTAACACAAGTGAAGGAGCAATAGTGGGTTGATATCGACTGAACATGATAAAATATAGAGTGAAATCACTGATGCAGAAGCAAAAGAAAACTGGATAACGCTGATAAAAACAAACTGTTTATTGCAGGAAAAAGCTTTCAGGTAAAAAAACCTTTATCAGTGTATAACAGAAGAAAAAACAGTTCACTTAAATACTAATCAAACACAGCCCAAAGATTAATCAATTAACAACCATTTAGAACCTTAAAATAAAAGGCAGCTATTGCAAACACATCCGTTTGTGCTTTAGTATGGGTTTCAGTGACACAGTCTGATTAATACCTGGTAAAATATCAACATTCATTTTTAAAATCCACTCATATTCCTTGATTTCTAACTTGTTGTTAGCATCACCTTTGCTTATGCTTACAATCACCTTGTCTATCACCATAAAAATAAATATATGGCCATTGCCAAACTCATTTGTATGTTTCGCTAATGAATTAGTAGTATTCTTTCTTCGTGTGTCCGACCTATGTTCAGTGCTCTTATCTCTAAGGCTTCTAGTGGACTTGCCTATATAAAAAGCTGTACATAATTTATAAGGGGCAAGATAGACTATATGTGTGCTATTACATGTAGCAAAACAATTAAACTTGTATACCTTTCTAAATACTAGAGGGACAAACATATTATTCTTATTTATGACGTCACAACAACAATTATGGCAAGGTACAGTTTGCATCATATTAACATTTAATTTTTCTTTAATACACATATCTTTATAGCATAGTTTTGTTTCAAACTAGCTGAGTTCCTATATGAAAAACTAGGTGTTTGGCAAATAATGGAATGGAATGTAGCTCTGGAAAAGATGTTACAATACATCAGTTATTGCTAATAGTTTTTCTTATGTCAAATGTGTTTCTATTAGATATGTGTATGTCGTTTGTTTGTTCAATGTTTCTTATATACTTATATATAGCTAGTAAATTTGTCTTTTGGGGTAAATTTCTATTACTGGCTAGTAAATGCACTGCTGGATACCAACAAAGAAGAAATTCAGAAAACCTGTAAAAAAATCAACCACAATAATTAAGGTGAAAACAATGAAGATGAATCATGCAGCTGTTCAGCAAAAAACAGTTCAAGCTGCAGCTTTGATGCAAGAAATTACTTCCAGTAACTATAGAGGAAAAAATAAGTTAAATATCCTCAGAGCTGATTAAAATAAACAAAGCACTGAAGTAATATATCAACTCAAATGACAAAAGGTGGAAATAATAGAAAATGTTCTAAACAGATATTCAGATGAGCTGATAAAACTGTAAAAAACATTCATCAAAAATGAAGAAAAGGCTGGTCAAATAAGAAACTGCTTAAGAAGAGATGTTTCAAAAAATGGTAGAATTAGAGAATAAACCATGTAGGGGAAAATCTGATTTTTTCTGCTTACCAGGTAAACAGGAAGGAACAGACTATTCATTTTATGAAAACACAGATAAGCAATTGGACTGGTATTCCACAGCAGGAGTTCTTAATTTAAAGATTGCATTGTATGTATGCTCCAAACCTGGCCATTAGAAAGTAGCCAAGACCTCTAATAGTAAAGATGAAATATCTAGCAGAAAGAGTTGATTCTGAAAAACTTTGGCAGAAGAACAAAATACTAAAAGCTGAAGACATTAGAACACTTGTGGAAAATGAAACACCAGGCAAAAGTGGAATCATTTATTCCAGCAATCAGAGAATGCTGAGATGCAGGTGTGAGATTCAAGCTGCTGCTTCCAGCTCTCTTCAGAATATTTTTCCTGTAGGATCAAAGTCATTTTTTTTATGCAAAACATGCTAAAGAGGAAATACAAAAGTGTGTCCAACAAAAAGTGAGCTATTGAACAAAAAGGAACTCTGCTTCTTATTTATCTAATAAAAAATATTATACAGAGACACTGCCAGTGAAATCTTTTGCGACATTCCAAAGGAAATGCTTGAGAGACAGAGAAAAACACAGGAGTTGACTAGAAGAGCTAGAAATATTCTGACAAAAAATAAGGATTGGAACTGGGAAATGGAAATCAACAGGGAGAAAACCAACAACTTGGAAATTAATGGATAATTGTGGGATTACAAAGCATCAATCAAATTTGTGAAATATGGCTGTATAGAAAAACTGGAAATATTGCACTTTCTTGACTTTGTTAAACTTGTAGGGGACTCTAAAGCATATGCCCTACTTCATGTCATTAATGTTTGGAAGAACATTAAGGAGAGACAAAGAGGAAGGAAAGAGGTAACTATAAGTAAAACAATTTTTTAACAGTATTTTCATAAAACATGACATATATTATGTTATATAGTAAAACATTTTCAGTATTTTTGTGTCTTATAAGGATACTAAAGTAAATAGGTGCCCCTTTTTATTCTTTCTTCATGTTTAGTTTTAAGAAATGAAAGCACTGCAATGTATAGGAGAAGAAAGTTTGGACAAAAACATGTTTAACGTAATAGGGTGTAATCTTGTGTTATTAAGGTGTGGGACGGATTGTAAAAGTATACAGATCATGATACAAGTAAAACTAATACACTTTTTAATGCTTTTGCATAAGGGAATGCCTGGATTAAGGCCCTTGGCTTAATCAAACTACAAGTTTTAAGTAGAAGGAAGTATATAACAGAATACTGAATATAATGAAAATTTTCCTTTAGCTAATAAGTGTTCATGGTGCAACATCAGAAGCTTGTAGCTGAAGACAACTGTGTAGCTGGAGCTCATGTTTCTTTAGAGGCAATCTGATAAGGGTAATGAAAACAGAATATTTTTTCTTTCAATGGCTAAAAGATAATGTTTACTGAAAATAGTCAGGTTGCTTTCTATGTTTGGGAGAGAAATAAGGATAAAGACAAAAACTATCAGCACGTAGTGTAAGTAGAAGCACAGGCCATAGAGGATAACCTTAAATGTGGATGAATTAAAGCCTGTGAGTGTAGTTGTCACTCTGGAATACTCCCATTAGAAGGGTTAAACTTCAGTATTTCAATATTTGAAAATATACATACGTGTATGTGTTTGTGTTCAGTTAACAGATTATGGAGGTGTTCTGGGATGTCTTTGCTTTTTGTTTTTGGATTTTTTTTTTTTTTGAAGTTTGGAAGCTAGGAGGGAAGAAAGTAATAATGCTCTGAAAGGTTATGTTTAATAGTATTTTAAAGAAGGTAAAACACCAACTTCCTGGAAGAAAGCTATGGTGGCTATAATACCTAAAAGTGGTAAAGACTCATCTGAGTCAGCTTTATATAGGCCCATTTCAATTGTAAACCATGATTAAAAAGTCTGCATATCTATAATGGCTGATAGAATGGCAAAGGTGTTGCTAAAATTGAAAGATATGAATCAATGTGGTTTTGAGTAGAGGAGGCAAACATTTGACAACATTAACAGAACATTGATAATCCAAAGGGAAGCAAGAAAGTATCACTGTTTTGGTAGGTCTTGATGCAGAGAAAGGATTCAACAGAGTAAAATGGGGTTTTATGAGTAGGGCATTGGAAGTGTTTGCATTCCCTGATGCAATAATAAGGTCAATTAGTTAGATATATGATGAATCAGAAATGAAAATTAAAGTGGGAGGGGTTCTTCTCTTATAGGTTGTGTTTGAACATAGGAACCAGGCAGGGGTATCCTCTTCCCCCTTTGTTATTTGCATTATATTTAGAACCAGTAGTAAAGAAAATAAGGGACATAGAAATTCAAGTTTATAATTGGTATGATAATCAAAAAAAGTTGGATTTATTTGCAGATGATATTATTCTGTACCTGATAAAACCAGAAAAGGACATGTCAGTGTTGTGGAACATTCTGAAACAGTTTCATTTCTTTTCAGGATACAAAATTAATAAAGCTAATACAAAGGAAATAGCTGTAAAATATGTATCCACACACAGATTGTTTCAGCAATACTCATATTTTTGGGGACATGATAAAATGAAGTACTTAGGAGTATGGGTTAAAAATTATTCTGTTATGGCAGCTAAGGATATGTGGGAAGAGACTAAACAAAAAGATAATACAAAAACGAGAAATTAAAAGCTGTTTTATGGATATGTACAGCATGATACAAACAGTGAAAATGTTTTTAGTCCCCTTAGTTTTATATATAGGTCAGGCATATTTATGTCAACCATAGGAGAAGTTGTGGATAGCAATTAATAAAGAGATGGATTTTATCTGTGAGGGGAAGAGGGCAAGTGTCAAATGGGATAAGCTGATCCTTCCAATGGAACAAGGTGATCTGGGATTACTTGATCTGAATGGTTATTTTCAGAGCTACACAGTTAAGGCTCTTATACATAGCACAAAGGTAATAGAAAGGGAAGAATACAAGGCATGCATATAGCTGATGGAGATGAGTCAGCAAATGATGGATGTATAATTAGAACCCTCCAGTTGGGTGGGTTGTGGGATGATTTAGTTAAAGAAATTGTGGTACAGAGTGAGCAAGAAAATGAAGATGTTTCCTTGGGGGACATTATGGAAAAAATACAAAAGAGGGATGCAGAGACAGTCCTGAAAGATAGTGGAGAGATGGAAAAGAAGGCAGAAGAAAATGAAAAACGGAAGTAAGTGGTAAGGATTCAAAGTAAAGAAGGGAAATGGACAGGTATGTTGAGTGGGAAAATTTAATAACTCCTTTGGGTGTAAAAGCACATATGGTAAGAGCATTTATTCTTATTAACAGAGACATTTTGTGACATTATATTTGAGACTATTGTTTCAATGGAAATTATTTTTGGAGAATATGAAATAAAGAAAGACTGTAACCCATGGAATCTTTATGTGATAAACACATTTAACAGAGAAACAAAGAAGAAAATTCATGTACAGTTTCTAACAGAGATAGAAAAAGAGACTTTGAAAGGACATTTGAAAGTTTTATGTAAAGAAGTACTGGACATTGCAAAAGTTTATGACAAAAGGGGTTTATGTACTGGTGGCTGGGATTGTAATATTGTGCTAAAATAGAAAGAGAAAAAAAGAATACATGTACCAACCATGATAAATGTGGAGGGGAACAGGGGTGTTGTAAAATACTGGGGACAATCCAAGACTTTTTTTTTGTAGAAGAAAAGAAGGACATTTGATAGGTAACTGTGACAAAAGGAAACTTTAAATTTGTAGGGAAATGGGACATGATACAAAAATGTGAATTGAAATGTTTGAACTGTAACAGAATTGGACATTTATGGATGGATTGCAAAAATTAAAATAAGAGTAAGGAAAAGGAAGAAAATAAATGAAGAAAAGAAATTTTAGAAGTACAAATAGAAGAAATGTTAGATGAGAGAAAAATTAATAAACAGGACATTCACTGAGTCACACATGCTAACATTCTACTCTCACACCATATGAGGGCCTTAGAAGGATATCCCATACACATTCCTAACATGATACACCATCCAGTGGAGCCACATGGTACACCTGACAAGTGTTCTTATGGATGCTGCACCCTACTGGAAGATGTGCCTCCTTGCCTCCTCCTGCCTCCTAGCTGTGTGCCTGGCTACTACATCCATCATCCGTGACCATTCAATCTTTGTTAAAGTTGCTGCCTAATGTCACTGTGCTACATCCCACCTGTGCAAATGATGACTACTGTATTCTGCCAACCCCCCAGCCTCTAGGTATGACAATGTGTGATGTACAGCTTGGTCAGTCAGTGCACTGTAATGTATAGCTTGCATGTATCAGTTTTATTCTGTGCTGTTTTGGTAATGGTTCTATGACCCATAGTTATGAACCAGATGTTGCATCTTTCCCAATGCCACAAAGTATTGCATCCATTCTGCCTTACGTGGGTACTGCTACAACTGGTTCCTTCAAACACTCTTCACCCAATTCCTCTAACTGCTGCCACAGGCATCTCTAGCAGTGCTACAATGTCCTCACATTGTAACTGCTGTTGTAGCACCATATTGTGTAGTACTGATGATGTTCTGTGTCTACACAACTGCAGCATTTTACACCACTTTAGCCACAGTCTGATGGCTGCAGATGGGGCTCATCAGCCATGGTTCCAAACAGTATCCTGCGTCACCTTAAAATACAACAGTAGGCAGTACTATGAGTGGCCTACTGCCTATATCTGTGTGACCAGCATATTGAGGACTCTGTGGGTAGCAAAGTGTGCCCTTTCCAACCCTATGGAAAGTTGCCCGACATGAAACTCTTGTATAGGTTGCACATGCACCAGATGTGGAAATCATTGGAACTGCCGGCATGATACACAGTCGCATTAAAAAAACTCTGCATTGTGTGCTACTTGGCAGATTATGGAGTGCAAGCTCCTCCTGCTGATAAACTTAATGCTATGTGAATCAGGCAAGGCCTTGATAGCAATGCAGGTGTAGTCAGTGGCCTTCAGAACCTCACAGAAACTGGCTATGTCCTGCATAGTAGTGATTCATTCCTCTGCTGTCCATGAAAACCACATACGCTCCTCCCAATAATATACCATTATGTCAATCAACTGGTATAGTATTTGCAGGGGACACAACATGAGTTTTGCAGGTATCAGTTACTGAAAACTCCCTATAGCAACAGTGGTTAATGTTACATGACCCTTTGGATTCACTGGGATAGGTAGCCCAGGCATCATCCTTGATTTCCTATAAAAACAGAACATGCCTATTAATTTGGGTATGATGTCTGTGTCCAGAACATGTGTATATTATGTTACTGAACTTTTAAAAGTTCGAACATCATATGGTCAAAGTCATATGATCAAACTTTTAAAAGTTTGAAAAGCGAAAAAAAAAATAAACAACAGAAAAAACCTACCTGACCATTTTAAGCAGGGGGCAAGCCCCCCTGCACTCCCCCGCTCTTTAAATATACCAACTCCGAGATCACACTACAGTGCAGGAAAGCGAAATCTTCCCATTCCACACTGTACAGAGATCTCCATTGAAACATTCAAACTTTTAAAAGTTCAGTCATATGATGTTGACCATATGACCTTCAAACTTTTAAAAGTTCGATAACATAATATGTACCCATCTAGAACATACTGATTTATAATCTGTAAGAATGGAATTAACATTTATATGT
Source organism: Protopterus annectens (assembly GCF_019279795.1). NCBI lineage: Eukaryota > Metazoa > Chordata > Ceratodontiformes > Protopteridae > Protopterus > Protopterus annectens. The sequence continues at coordinate 824,257,785 of NC_056744.1, forward strand.
CAAGCAATGGGGAAAATCAGTTGCTCCTACTAGAGCTTAGGCTAGAGTAGAAGATATTACATTTGGCTCATCTGATTAAAGTTATCCATTGAGGAAATCCAGCATAAAGTTATTGTAGTTACATTTACCCCATTCTGTGCTACATTGAATTCCATATATTAACTCATTACAGCCTAGTTATAGCTTCAGGTGTTTCCGCGGTTACATCCTATGCCTCTACTCATCTAATATAGACTGGTGATACTTGCTTTTATAATTTCAAAACTATGCTAAAATTAGATATTTAAATAATTCTTAAAGCTTACATAGTGGGCAGCAGAACTGCAATACCATTTGACCTCTGTCTAGTGCTGTTTATGAGAATTTACTTGTTGTTCATAAATTACTTATTTATATTGTCATGATGTTAATATTTTCTAAATATCTCAAAAAACAAGTAACACAGACTGAAATGCATAGACTCATATGAAAGCTCACAGATGGGCGAATAAAATGTTGATGACAATATGTGTGTAAATTGAATGTTTACAAAGATACTGAAAATTATTTACAAAATATTACACAATTAATATTTACTTTTGTTATTCTGATTTATAAAATAGAGTTTAAGACCCAGAATCTAATGCACACTACTACTGAAAAGACATGTTTGTGCTGAATGGTTTGCTATTTACATTTCTTTAGTAACCCTTATGGCTGCAGAGATATATGGGTGGCTATAACTTCATTTTGTCAAAAAGCTCAGGATGCAGTCATTGGGAGTTAAGAGTGACAACTTCCAAAGCTCCATTGTATCGACTGTGGTCCACAAGATCCCAGCAGTCTAGGGTAGCAGGAAGAGCATGGGATTTCTAGTTATGGGTGATCATTTTTGACTAGCAATTCCACAGCAGACAGTCACAATTGCAAAGAACAAGGCATCAGAGGCATTCTATCAGATTTCAAAGCAAAGAACGAAAGATAAAGAAGAGAGTCATCAGACGTCCGTCATAACGGATGCCAGTAACAATCTACTCACCAGCACACAGAATATCAAAGACAGATGGAAGGAGTACATTCAGCAATTTTTGAATGAAGAAAACCCCACAAAAGCTGTACTGCCTGAGACACAGCCTACGGTGAAAGAGGAAGAAGAGCCCACCCTAGAAGAATTAGAACCACACTAATGAAAATGAAGTCAGAGAAAGCATCAAGGTCAGATGAGGTCACAGTAGATATGATCAAGATGTTAAATGAGTTAGAGCTCCAGAGGATACTCAGAGCAGTGTGGAGAGAAAATTGTATCCCAGATGAATGGAGAACAGATATCCTACCACTAGTGTACAAGAACAAAGTGGGCATTCAAAACGTTGGCTAGTACAGAGGCATGTCATACTACATGAAAGCACTGGAGAGGATAACAGATAAATGAGCATGCAAAGTAGAAGAAAGTAAGACGGAAGATGAGTAGTTTGGATTCAGAGCAGGATGTAGCACAACCAATCTCATGTTTGTAGTGAGACAGATAGTTGAGAATAGTCTAGAGGTGAGGAAAGAGTCCAAGTGGGTAATCCAAGACTTGCAAAAAAGTAAATGACAAGGTCCCAAGAAAGCTGATTTGGGCATTCCTGCAATGGTTCAAACTACAGGAAACACTGATATAATTATTGCAGGCTATGTACAAGGACCCAATGACACAAATACAGACAGTGTTCAGACTCACAGAGGGTTTTCCAGTGGGAGTAGGTATGCAAAAGGTTTCATCTCTGAGCCCACTGTTGTTCATACTGGTGATGTACTACATTAGCAAACAGGCAGGAAAGAATAGATTACAAAGCTGCTGTATTGCAGATGATGTAGCATTACACGCAGACTCTGAACAACAGCTTTAGCAAATGATAGGGGAATGAAATGCACAGCTAAAAGCACTTTGGTTTAAACTGAGTACAGACAAGACAATTGTCGTGGCAGCAAATGGGGGAAATCAGACGAAACTGTAAATCGAGAAAGAAGGGAAAATAGTGGAACAGGTGAACATATGTGAGTATTTTGGAGGGTTGGTGGAGGAGAATGGAAGTCTGAATGAGAAGGACAAAGCTAGAATCAAAAAGGCTTCAGCCAACTGACACAGAGCATCAGAGTTATTGTGTGACAAAAATGCCAAAGAAACTGAAATGTAAGGTATACAAAAACAGTATTACAACCGGTAGTACTGTATAGTACAGAAACCTGGACATAGAAGGCAGAACAGGTGAGAAATATAGAGGTGATGGGTGGTAGGATGCACACTGTGGGGCAGATGAAGAAATGCGAACAGCTGAGCAAAAGTTAAAGTAGGTCCAATTGCAGAGAAGGTCAAGGAGAAAAACATATGGTGGCTTGGAGACATGCAGAAAATTAGAGGACAATCTGGTGAAGAAGATTTGGGAGATAACAGGAAGATGGCAAGATGAAGCAAAGGCATCCAGCATAGAGACAGATGGACTGCATAACAGAAAACTTGTGACAGTCAGACATGAGCATGGAAGAATAAAAGAAAGTAGCACACTGAACTGAGAAACTGCACTCTCTGGAGGCACTCATCACCTTGGAGAATGCTGATGCCTGTGCAGTCACTGAGACATGGTTCAAGGCCACAGAGAGCACCCTGGCCATACAAAGTTACAATACCTTCCACATATTCAGACCTCATAATGAGCTTCAAAGAATCAAAGGCAAAGGTGTATCCATCTTTATTAAGGACAAATACACCTCGAGACTGGTTAAACAGTATGACTCTCTTGAGCTACTCCAAGTCCAATTAACTGTAGGTAAAATCCCCTTCCACATCATTGTTAGCTACAGGTCCCCCACCATGAACACACTGCCTACCTGGGTTTACAACAGTCACTCGCTATGCAGCCAATCACCTTGGTCATGGCTGATTTCAACTATCTTCCCATCGATTGGGAGAAATATACGAGCACTAACATGCTTGCCCTGAAATTCATAGACTTTATCAATACAAATGCTCTGGAACAGATAGTCTGTACCCTCACAAGGGGCTCAAATGTCCTAGACCAACATGGGTGGGTCACTGTACTACCCCATGTGTGACTATCCCATGTGTGTTGCTCTCCCTGGTAAGTTCTGATCATAAATCAATCTTGTTTGAGGTGATGATCAGACCTGCCCCCCCACACACACACACAGGAGCTAATATAATGAAAATTTTCTTCAAAGCAAACTACAGCCTACTAACTGATGGTATAAATAGTTTTGAATCCCTTGCTAACACAGCAAACAAAGACTCCTATGCAGAGGTGCGCACAAATGCCTTGTAAAATCACTTATACAACTGTATAAACGTGGCTCCAACAGAACAGATCTAAACCAGGTGTTCACGAAAAAACAAGCCATCTTGGTGGATCTCAAATATAAATAGGTTGTATAACAAGAAGAAGAAACTGATGTCTAAGAACAGGAGGGAACTTAGTAGAGGAAGAACAGCCTCCACAGCTTAAACAAGCAAATCAGATATTTGTAATGCCCTAAAGCTAATTATGAAGCTAAATTAACATCCCTAGCTAAAGGATAATTATAAGGTATCCTCTTGCTACATCCAAAATCTAAAATGGAAGTCCCAGCTTTGTGCCAAACTAACAGTGAATAGTACCACTCATACTGACCCTGAGAAAATTGCCAACCTGATAGCTGACAGACTTGGTGCAAACTTCACCCCTGTCCCCACCAGTCATACCTCAAAACATACCAGCCACTAGTCCTCTACCTAGTAGCTCCAAAGAGCAGGTCATAACAGCAGCTTCCAATGCCAAAACCACAGCCACTGTGGAACCAGATAACATCCTAGGCTGCTTACTAAATAGCCTAAAACAGGACCTTACAGCACCACTTGGCACTATCTTTAACCACAGCCTAAGCACTGGCTTTGTTCCAAAAGAGTGGAAAACAGCAACTGTAATCCCCTTGCATAAAGGGGGTCCATCAACCAACCCTGGGAATGATAGATCCATAAGCCTAACTAGCCTTATCTACAAGGCCATGGAAAGAATCATCATGGGCTTTATTAACAAAGATATAGGTGACCTTAAAACTCTTTTTCCTCAAATATTTTTTTATTTTCAATTAAAATAACATTTACATAATATTTTTAAATATCATTTTAAACAACTATATATAATATTTACAATAGCCTGACTTTCAGTTATGTACACTGTATGTTATTAAATATAGAATTAACAGATCAGTTATCAGAGAAACAATATTGATTATTGCAGAGTGTCCAACAAAGATATAACTTTCTTCCGAGGATTATTTACCAATGGCCTGGGATAGATTTGTAGTTCTTTGATTTTTATTTCCATCGATGCAGTTGTCTTCAGTAAAATGTAGAATTCTTCCAAAGTCGGGGTATATTTGAATTCCACCTTCTGGTTATGCATTTCCTAGATATAGCAAGTATTGTCCATATCAAATACATATTTGTCTTATTCAGGTAGGGACCTTCATTTACATTTAGTATAATCAATACTTTAGTTAAGGTAAAGGATTCATTAAATAAAGCTTGTAAAAAATGATTGATTACATTCCAATATGATTTAATTTTATTATATTCATAAAAAATATGACTCCAGTCTGCTTTATTTGACTTTTCACACCTCCAGCAAAAAATATTTGTAGCAGTACTGATCTTTTTAAATCTATCTGGTGTTAAAACTGTTCTATGTAAGTATTTCCAGTTAAATATTTTCCAGTACTGTGTGTTAGAGATGTAATTAACTGATAGTAAGATGTTAGTTTTATTTTTTTCTGTTAACTGCAATGACTGACCTTTTGTTAAGAACTGCCAGTATGATGGTTTGGGAATTGTTTTATATGTTATCAACTCTTTATATAGATTTGAAATGGAATTTTTCTTTTCACAACTATTATATATAAATTCATACAGAAAATTTATTAGATTTGGAATATTTTTAAATGAGGAATTATTAATTAATCTGCATAAATCTTGAGTGTACATTAAAATGCTTTGTAAGGTTAACCAGTCCTGTGTTGGAATATTGCAAGCAGTTTTTATCATATGTATATCTAAAACATTTAATTTATTTACACATTGAAACCAGCATAAGAATCCATTTTGTTCCCAGGAGGGTATTGTTTCCCTATATATTTTGTGAGGAAAGTTCTTAGTGATGGTAAATGGGGTTAAAAGGTCAAACCAACATTTTAGATCTATGTTTGCATTGATAAGTTTCCTAAAGGAATTAATGTAATGATTAATCAGTGCTGGTTTAAAAGGTTTTGTTATATTATATTGTATACTTATGCATAGTATGTACTAGGATTAGTTTGATTTGTCTACTATTAAAATTTGTTTAACAGATTAAATTCATTTGTTAATATAGCCGTTGTTAGTTCTTTCCAGTTGGTAAAATAATTTGGGTTTATCCAGTGTATTGTAGTTTTAAGCACAGGTGCTTTTATATATGTTTCTATTTCTGGGAAGTTCAATCCTCCTTGTTTCCAGGGTCTAATGTGATGAGTTAGAGCTACTCTATTCTTTTTGGGATACCATAAAAATGTTATTGAACATGAGTTTATTTATTTAAGAATGCATCTTTCAGGAATTAACTGTATTGCTAATGCTGCATGTAGTATTTTTGACAATAAGACCATTTTTATTAATTGCAATCTTTCTTCAAAAGTTAATGTAATTTTGTTCTACTTTTCTATATATATTTTTATTGCTTCAATAATGTTTTTATAATTTATTAATATTGTTTCATTTATATTTTTGCATAACACTATTCCTAAATAATTTAGCATAAGTTCTTGTTTTCCTATGATGGATTTATCTGTAACTTGTAGTTTTTTTTCTTATTTAAAAATAGAAATTTTGATTTTGATCTAATAAAGTGTAGACCTGAAATCTTATAAAAAATTCTCCATTACTTCTTCTAGCTCTCCTTATGACTCTCTGGAGTTTGATATGGTTAATAAAATATCATCAGCAAAAATCATTATTTTAGATATGTACAGGTCATAGACTTATATTCCTTTTATTCTTGGAATATTGTGTATTATTTCTGCAAGTATTTCTATAGCCAAAGCAAATAAAATAGGAGAAAGGGGGCATCCATGTTTAGTACCTTTCGTTATATGGATAGATTCTGAGGTGAAAGGACCTAATTTAATGTAGGCTAAGTTATAATATATATCTTTTTAGTGATAAGATGAAGGGAGGAGGAAATTCAAATAATGCTAAAGTTTTAAAGAGATATTCCCAGTTGAGGGGATCAAAAGCTTTTTCTATATCTAATCCGATTACAAGTGTTTTCTATCTTTTTTATTCACATAATCTATAAGAGTAAGTATCCTTTTAATATTATCATGTGTGTGCCTGTTATATAAAAATCCAGTTTGATCATTATTAATTGTCTTTGAAAGTGGGATTTTCATTATGTTATCTAGGATTGACATGAATATTTTGTAATCATTATTCAGTAATGTTACAGGTTTGTATGAGGTGCAAAGGTGTGATGGCTTATTATCTTTTAGAATTGGTGTTATGAGAGAACATTTCCATGAGGGTGGTATTTTTGCTTCTGACTGGACTTCTAGCAAAGTTTTATGAAAAAGGGAGATTACTGTTGAAGGGAAGAGTTTGTAAATTTCCGTAATTATATCATCTATCCCTTGAGCTTTGTTAGATTTACTTTCTTTTATCTTGTCAACAATTTCTTTGTAGGATATAGTTTTTTGTAGGTCTAGTTTTAAGTTTTTGGGAATTTGTTTTATATTGATAAGGTTTGTATCTAAATTTATTTGGTTGGTATCTAAATATTCTTTTTTGAAGTGTTCCATATAATGGAACCAGAATGCTTCAAGGATGTCTCCTATATCATGATATTTTTTCCCTTTTTTTCATGATATATACTACCAATGTTATTTGCTTTAGATTGTATTTTAATTCTTGTAGATAAGTTATGTAGATGTCTGAGGGAGGTGGCTAATGAGTTTATTTTTAATTTTTCCAAGGCTAGACAAGTTTTGTGTGTTAGAATTTCATTATATTTTTTATTTAATTCCTCTATTTTTTTTTTACTTCTGGACAATTATGATTTTTTTTAGATTTTTCTGTCAAGAGTCTGGCTTGCAAGTCTAATGATTCAGTTTCCCACTCTCTAACTTTGTTTTTGTACCAGCTAAGGGTCTTACCAAATAAATATGCTTTTAATGAGTCCCAAATCATGACTCTATTGATTTCTGTTGTATTATTAATTTCAAGAAATAATTGTAGTTCTGACAACACCCAGAGTCTGAATTATTTAATTTTCGTGATATATGATGGAATTCTAGTTGAGAGGATTAATGGTTTAAACTGTATTTGGAGCTTCATTATCAGAGAGTCATGATCTGAGAAGGGGCATGGAACTATTGAGAAGTTGAAGATTTTTTTTTTTTTGTAAATCTTGAACTACAAATAATTTTTCTATTCTGGTCTGTGTTCCAAATCTGTGGACTTTATGGGAAAATAATAAGGATTTATCATCTTTTACTTTAAACGTGTCTATTAAATTGAATTAATCAATCCATCTTTTTAAGGATTTTGAAAAAGTTGCTATGCAAAAAGACTTCTTGGTGGTTTCAGAAGCTTCTAGGGTACAATTAAAGTCTCCTCCCAGTATAAGATTTCCTTTATAATTGTTGGAAATAAAATCTAGGTGCTTTTTAACCATTCCTGCTCCAGTTCCTGGGAACCAATATAAATTAGCTAAGGTCCATATTCTATTATTAAATTTAATTACAACAAATGCTAGTAGACCTTCTTTGTCTTCATATTTATAAATAACTTTTGGAGTGATAATGTTTTTCTTCCAGAGAATTGATACTCCTTTTGTCTTTGTCCTATAGGAAGATTGAGCTAAGACTGTATAGTCCTTAGGGTTCCAAATAAAGCTATCATTAGTCTTAAAATGCATTTCCTGGAGAAATACTACTTGTGCCTTATTTAGTTTTTAATATTTTAGTAAGTTTGATCTTTTATTTGCATTATTTAAGCCATTAGTATTTAATGATAAGAATGTTTGATAAGAATGTTAAATCCATTTCAAGTTATTGTTAGAAGAAACTTTTTGCTTCTTTTTTATTTTGATTATAGTAGTTATACCATATTCTCTGATAACACTGACTGTTATTTTTAAGTGTGTAAACTTGAGAGTGTAACAATGTTCTTTCTTCTTTAAATACAAGTAGGGTAAAATTCTGGTCAGGCTTTTAAAAAGTACTTCTATAAAACATTAATTCTAAAGTATCAAATACAAGTAAATATGAATTTCCCATTAAACATGGAATGAAAGTCATTCCTAATCCAATAGATAAAGATAGATCTATTGGATTATCACTCATACCTTTAACCAACAATATCAACTGAGCTCCATATGTTAAATTATTATATGGAGAATTTTCTTAAAAGAGATACCTTAAAACTCTTGACTTGACCCAATTTGGCTTTATTAAGGGCATCTTGTGGACTTCTTTAAGAATGTCACCAAAGCCCTGTATAAAGGCAAAACAGTACATACCATCTATCTCAACTTAGCCAAGACTTTTGACACAATCACTCACTCAGGTATCATTGAGAAACTCTCCCAGCTGGGGATTAATCCATGTGTCACTAGATGGGTAGCCAACTGGCTCACCGACAAAACACATACAATCAAAGTTTGGGATTCCACATCTACCAGTAGACCAGTTATCAGTGTGGCCTTCTAGTGTTTAGAATCAATTTTTTGGAAGTCCATGCAAAACAAAATGCCCTTTGACACCCCAAGTTTGCTGACAATTGCAAACCGGGTGCAATAATTGGGTCTCTTAATGATATTAACATATTACAAAAGGGGCAAACACAGACAAATGATTGGTGCCAAAGCCATGGGCTCAAACTAAATGCAAAAAAGTGCATTATTATCCCCCTTTGGAAAAGGCAATGTCCCTGCTAATTACAAAATAGACAGTACCCCTCTAATCCCAAGCCCAGTGGTGTGAGATTTAGGTACACAGGTTGATAGCAACCTAAACTTTGATCACTATGTGTCCACAGTGGTAAGGAAAGCCTTCTACATTGTGCATCTCATAAGTAAGGGCATTGCATCCAAGACTAAGGATGTTATAACTCGTCTGTACTTGACCCTCATCACACCACTAATAGAGTACAATGCTCTATAAATTGCAGAAGGAGTCATTACTGGGCACATTACAGGTGCTGTGAAGAGCACTTCTGGCTGACATCAAAGACTAAAACAATATTAATTCCATGAACTTTAATCATGATTTGACTTAGGAATGGGGTCCATTCCCATCATGGTATTAGAAACCCAAAAGATTTGGAAAAATTAAAAAAGAGTACAATCCTCCCTTCTGTATGTACCTCACCAGACACCTGCAGCAACTGGAGGTTCCTCACCAAGAAAATACAGGACCTTCAAAACATGACCTGTGTGGATAGACTGAAAGCCCTGTTGCTGTATTCTCTATCCTACAGGCTGCTGAGAGGTGACTTGTGCCTCACCTGCAGAGGAGTCCCTGACCCTGAACTATCGGAAATGCTACACATCCACAAGTCAAATGGGACAAGATTCACTCACTCCAGGGAACTTAACCTAGCCTGTGACATTAACAGGACATACTGGAGAGACAGACATATCTCCCAGAGATTGCCACTACTCTGAAATAAACTCCTAATTCATGTGAAGCAGAACTACTCAATGACCCTATTTAAGCAAAACTTGGACACTTGGATGGAAGACCATAAATTCACCCCATGGCTGGCACCTATATTCCTCATGGACAGGGGCAGTCAGTGCTGACCATCGACTCACTAATATAGACCATCTAACAAGGTCAGTTAGGGAATACGGATATAACATGGCTCTACAGCCATTAGCCTAGTAGTTTCCTATGTACCTATGGTGGCAGTTGATGTGACACCCTAGCCCCATGTATAATATAGGAAAAAAGGGATTGATCATGATGATGATGATGAATTTCACAGCATAAAAAAGGATTTACAACATGTGGGGAGAGAAGCTTGCAATACTAAACAGAATAAGGATCTTATCGAGGGGAAGGAGTGTATCAAACATTTGCTGACCATTGGCCTGAAGTTGAGGCAAAATAGTGGGTAGTTTTAGGCAGTTTCAGAAAATGTTAGCCCAGAGTCCCATGCCCCAGCATCTTAGCACCTCCAGCAGAGCAGACAATGACATACTAGGGAAATAGTACATATATCCTATTTGGTGTCATGGAAAGCTGGTGGATACATTTCCAGGAAAACAAGTGCCACTTAGGGGATGTAGAAATGTGATGAGGAACCTGAAGTAAGACTGACAGCTGTGTGTCATTAAGTGAGTAATCTCTCACATAATGATTAACTTAAGCAAAATCCAATACTGGGTCAAAATAGGCTTGAACTATAAAAGAGAAGGTCAGATCAGTCTTTACAATAGAGACATTGCTGGCAAACTGTAACAGGGATTGAAAAACAGTGAGGGGACAGGGACTGAACTGAAGTGGGCGTTGATGAAAGTGGCTTGTACTTACCTTTAAAAATGTATTGGGTAGATAAAATCGGTAGAGCTGGAAGGTATATAAAATGAGTAGGCACTGAAATTCCACAAAGGACTTTGGATCCTGTCCAATGAGGTGGTGGAGACATAAAAATCAGTTATTATGCCACCAGGGTATACTGGATAACTAATCTAGTGGTGTTAGGGAGCTTGAAATTATTACCAGCTTGATACAATAAAGGACCACATTCTCTATCTAGTGTCTTAATAACTGCAGAGAAAAGGAAAAGAAAATAGTATTTACAAATTTAGAATTACTAAATGATTTCATGTTTTTAGAGAAGCCCAAGTCCAATGATTTAGGTTTAGTATGACATGGTAGTGGTGGGATTTAAAAATTGCAGGGTGTCAGTCCCAGTAACATTAAGTAATTTTGATGTAAACTGATAGTAATTAAGAACTACCTCAATGCAGAAGCTTGGTAAACAAGTAGACTTGGAATGCAAAGACATGCCCTGTCCTTAGAAGAATAATGTAAATAAAAACCTTCATGAATGTGGCCAGGTGCATAGAAAAAGGCCAATGATTGCCCATCCCAATTACAGAGCAGTCTATGGGGTATGCACAAATGGAGGGCCTGCATAACAAAAATGCTGGCACATAAAATGAGTTTAGAAGCATACTCCTTAGCTTTTAGAAGGAAATTCAGTTTGGCTGATGTTGCTAACTCTGTGGTAGCTATAGTCTGAACGTTATCTCTGTTTAAGTCTCTGGATGAGGTAGGAGAACAGTTGCACAGATTTTGCAGGTGTTAGCAGTTATCCCTTAGGTCCTGTAGTGGTCAAATAAGCACATCAGAGTGCTACACTATGCATCCTAGTGTATTTTTTGACCAAAATGCTATGCTGCTGTCTTTTTAGAATGATAGTTGGGAGTGGAAAAAGGAACATTTTTGAAAGAATTCACATCAGACAGTATTTTATGTATTGTGTTTGTAGTGTGCATGTAATCCACATCAACAAGTGCAATTTGCTGATGAACTTAATAACGTATTGTCTTATTACTTGGAGACAAATGACTGATCAATATCTAGCACTGCCTTTGCCTGTGGGAATGTGAACAAATTTTTGGTGATGCACACATGATACAGTAAAAAGGGATAGTAACAATATATGTACCATAATATCCCATCTTGCAGTCATAGGACACATGTTTCACTGTCTCCAGTGTGTCAATGTTCACTTAACCTACATTACACTCAACCTCTTAGCACAAAAAAATCTGGACAAAGCCAAAAACAATGGGGGGGGGCAAAGCCTCAAAAATAGGGACAAATTTTAAATATTGCTATTATAAACTTAAAAGTCTTGTGTTACCATGCATTTGCTGAAGAATATAACGTCTGAAACTCAAATGCCTATCATTATTCATTCCTCACTTATTTGCCTCAAAAATAAAAGAAAATCACAAATTTATGAGGAACAGAATAAAAATATGATTCAAAAATCTAGACATTCTGCAAAAATCTGTATAGCTGAGAGGAATGAATTACAGTACATGGAAAATCTGTTCCTGGCTACTGAAAATATTTTGCCAGATTAAGATAAAAATTATCATAACTTTAGAATATTTGGCTGTTGCCTGCCATCTTTCTATATAGAATTTGTCACAAGACACAGGAGTTACCCAAACTGTTAGAAGAGGGATAGAAAAAAAATTGCAGATTTAGTCACTGAAATAAAATAAGATATACTACTATGCAAAATTTAGTAATCTATTATAATTGCAAAATATTTTAAATTACACATTAAACTATATTAATGAATGGCTAAATTAGTTAGATAAACAGATACATATACACTGTGCAGCTATGTATGTAAGAATGTGTTAATGTTGGTTTAAGACATTCTTGAAAGTGTAAAAGAATTGTTACAGTATATTTCTGTGTTTGAGGTTTGTTGCTCAGGAAATAGTTTGTGAAAGATTATCATTTACCTATGTTTTTACCAAATATTATGCAAGCATGCGTGGCAGAACTTTCAGATGGATATAGGCTAATTGATATTTCATACAAATGAGCATTAAACATCACCAGGAAGTATATTAACTGTGGCAATGAGTGCCCTATAAATGGCATATTCCCTTTTTAGGCAAGGAAAACAGTTGTTGTGTAGTAAGTGGTTTGTTTGATTAATAATGTGGAAAATGTCAGTGTTCCTTTCTGTCTGACAACCACAGTCGGTGCTCGCTGTATATTTATCTTCTTATACATGTGACAAATAACACAAAACAGGACATTGCATCATTGTGTATATAAAGCAAACAAATACTAGTAACTCAGGGTGTGTGTCAGATCACAACAGTCAACTGTATAAAACATTAAGTTATCAGTTGTTATAAATATTGTACATCATTTTCCAGAAGGTTGAAAGGAGAATATTGCACTAGTATCTATGGGATAATTTCATGACCATACATTTTATTATTTATTTATTTATTTTACATTTGTTAACCGGGCTAGTCTGGCTGGATACATGTCCATTTTCAGCAGAGGCCCGAGGAGAAAAGCTCCACTATCAGAATAAGACAATACAGTTTACGAAAACATTACTAAACTAACACTAACATAATGTAATGAGGCAAAATACAAATGAATATACAGTTTTCCTGGACTAGTCTGAGTAGATGACAAACAAAGTTCAGTTAAGGGGCTAAGGAGATAAGCTCCAGTATCTAAAATACAAAGTAAAGTTAAAAAATATCATTAGTCAAGTTAAAAAATATCATTAGTCAGTAGTCATGATAACAAATTAGGTATTAGCAAAAAGGAAGAAATCTGTTAATATAAAGTGTTAAAAGAGCAGGTTGGAAGTTTAACAGGTAATTATGTAGTTAAAGATAAGGAAAAGGCAGAAAATAAGGTAGACAGAAAGTGGGAAAAGTATATTTTCTGTTTGGTACAAGTATTATGGACTTAGTAAAGGTCGGGAGTATCCAGTTGGAAAAGGAGAGGGGGGAAACAGGATAGTGATGAAATGCAAAGGTAGCAGGATTATAGGAGGTCAGCTAAAGGTAGCAAGAGACAGAAAAAAAAGATGGTTAGAAGGGGAGGCAAACAGAAATTTGAGAGAAAAAAAGAGTGATGGTCCAATAAAGGGGGCTGATGAAGTCAGTCTAAGTTAGAACGGGAGCGGTAAGATTACACAGTAGCAGACTGGAGAGAGTAATAAAAATGCTGAGCTCAGTCAGGATTGGAGCAGGGACATAGCCAGTGAATTAGTAGGTGAGTTTTCATCTGTTTTTTGAAAAGGTGACATGAGCTTAGGGAGGTCAGTTCTGTGGGAAGTTTATTCCAGTAAGAACCGATAGTGTTTGCAAATAAGGAATCACCTGATTTGTTATGAGATTTCAAAATAGTAACTAGTAGCTTGTTGGCTGATCTAAGTGTCGTGAGATTTTTATAAGGTGTGATGAGTTTATTTAGTATGGGTATATTGGAGGGTAATGTAGAATTTTAAAAGTGATGATCAGTTGTTGTAGGAGTATTAGGTTTGGGAGTTCAAGCCAGTTTAGTTTCTTTAAGTTAAGACAGTGGTGAGTTTGGAATGGAGAGCCAGTGGCAAATCTGGCTATACTGTGGTAGGCAGTATTCAGTTTCTGAAGATTAGCTTTAGATATGTTGATAAAGGAAGGAGAGGCGTACATTAATGTAGAAATAAGGTGAGTTTGGGCGAGGGCCACTCGGGAAGTAGCAGTAAGATAGGGCTTTAGTCTGTATAGGGCACCAATCTTTTTATTGACTGTCTTGATAGTTAAATCAATGTGATAGTCAAAATTTAGCTGATTGTCTATGGTGACGCCTAGCAGTTTAGTGCAACAGTCAGGTTTGATGACAGTGCCATTACAGGATGCTATGGGAAAAGAGATTGGGGTGGATTTACAGGTTGGGGTAAAGAGTAGTAGTTTGGTTTTTTTGGAATTTAGGAGGAGACAGATATGTTGAAACCATTTTTCTGCTGCAGTGAAGACTAATTGGGTGGCAGAGTGGAGTTCTGCTGGGGAAGAAGCAGAGCAGATGAGAGTGGAATCATCTGCATATTGTATACAAGTGGATGTTGGGAGGGAGGTGGGCAGGTTATTAATGAAAATAGAGAAAAGTAGGGGACCTAGGATGGATCCTTGTGGGACGCCAATAGTAATTGGGAGTTAAGAGGATAGATGGCTGTCCCAAAGGACTGCTTGTTTTCTATTAGTCAAGTATGAGTTGAACCACTGTAATGCTTGTGAATCCAGTGAGAGGGATTTTAAGGTATCGAGGAGAAGTTGATGGTTGACCATATCGAATGCTTTTGAGAGGTCCAAGAATAGCGCAGAGGAGAACAGGTTGTTATTTCGGTTTTTATTGATAGTGTCAGTGAAAGAGAGAAGGGCAGTAGAAGTACTGTGGTATGGTCTAAAACCATGTTGAGAGTCTACAAGCAAGTTGTTATTCAAGAGATAATGTAGAAGTTGATGGTGAATGCAGCGTTCCATTATTTTGGATAGAGGAGATAGAAGGGCAATAGGTCGAAAATTGGAGAGTTCGTTGGAGTTCCCTCCTTTATGGAGGGGAATAATATGGGAGATTTTCCAGCAGGATGGGATTTTGGATTCTGTTATAGTTCTGTTTATTAAGATGGAGACTGGGTAGGCTATTTCGGTTGCAGCTAGTTGTAGATATTCAGCTGGAAGTTTGTCAGCAGAAGGGGTGCAGGGTTTTAGTTTAGAAAGTAGTTTCGTATATAGGTTGTTGAGACGGCCTCAAACTTTAGCGTGGGTACTGTTTAGAGTGGGGTAATTTGGAGGATGGGGGAGTCATGGTGCTTGCAAGTGAGGTGACTGTTTGAGAGAAGAAGTTGTTAAAGGTGTTGGCTATTATGTTAGGTTGGGTTTGTGCTAAACTAGCTGGGGTAGGTGTTTTGGTGTTGCCTGGATGGAGTAGTTTATTTATTCCTGACCAGAATTTTTTTGGGTTTTGGTTTTGGTTTTGTTGATATTGAAAGTGGTAGTTTTTTTTATCCAGAATGATAAGTTTCTTTGTTTTGTTTCTCAGATGTTTGAAACTTTGATGGTCAATAGGGTTTTTTGTGGACCTCCATTTAGACCATAATTTATTTCTAGCTCGCATAGTTTGTTTAGTTGTATCAGAGAGCCATGGAGCTGCTTTGGAGCTGACTCTGACTAAGCGGGATGGGGCATGCTGGTTTAGAATTTGTAGGAAGGTATTGTTGAAATGGGTTACTGCTTCATCTATTGGGAGGTATTTTAGAGTTGACCAGTTATATTCTTTGAGTTCATTTTGAAAGGATGCTAGATTGAATTCTGTTTTGTTGTATTTGGTACGATAAGTAGTTAGCTTGGGATTGTTGCATTTTTGTTTAGTGATAAAGGTAAGGAGGTGGTCGCTGATATTGTCAGGGAGTATTCCTGTTTTATAGGAGAGGGGATTGTTGTACATGATATTATTTCAAGTCAGAAATCAGTTTTGCATGTTTGCCACACAAGCTGAGATGTTTTAAGTAATAGTGCGTTGTTTACAGTAACACATTTCTACAAAGATGGGAACAGTTGTGCTGAATGACTCTAGCTTGATAAGCATGGCCCAGTGAATACAAGATGAGCCATGTCATAATTTAACTCCAGCTCATACTAAATCACTGGTATGAGCTTTCAAACTTGTTTTTTTTTTTTTTTTTTTTTGCTAGATGGGGACTACATCCGTATTTCTCAGCAGCAGTGGATATCTTTTGGGCTTTCAGTAAAGTAGACTAATATTTCTTGTACTACTATGGTTATAGCTGTATGTGAGGGGTGCAATAGTGATGCAGAAGTCTCAAGTCCTGGTCAGAACCTACTGCTTGCAAAAAAAATGTTACTTATCATTTAAACTTCCAAGAAGTTCTTACAAAACATGAATTAATTTCCTCCCATTCACTGGCCAAAGAGAAATGCCTCAAGAAAGGGGAAGTCTATCAAAACGGGAATTCATTATTTGTCAACCAACAGTCCTTTAATCCAGGATGAATGGAACTTGTTTTAAGTATTATCACTTAAAATATTTGTTTTTTATATGCTGTGATTTGTTAATCGTATTTTTCTTCATGTTGCATGTTTCATATTTATCAACTTTTCGGAAATTTTTAGAAAACATAGAGACATTGCTTCTTCACCTCATGGCTCTTTTTACAGGCAGTGTGAAGCAAATAGTTGTACTAATCATAATTGCACTGAAATTAATCAAAAGCTGAACATCACAATAAACTCTTCTGCCTCACATCTACTGTGCCAGAACATTCCATTCAAAAACACTGGGCTCATTATGTAAATTTTAATGCCTGGAAGAGAATTTCTGTGATATAGCAAAATATATTTTATTCCCCTCCCTAGCTATGCCTAATCTGTCAGCCAAAGGTATATACTGTTTCTCTAGTAACTAATTAATCACACCTATGTAGCTGCACTAATTTAGCAATTATAAATGTACACCTGCAGTAATTAATTAAAGCTGCATTACTATGCTAATCAAGTAAGTGTACATCAGACCTCAGAGAATGCACACAGATTACTACCTTAAACCACAAGAGATAATCTTAAAATAAAAATATAACAACAAAAAAAATCAGAAATCAAATAAACCTGATAACAAGATGCACAATAACACTGAAGGTTAATGAATGCATAGACCTGTACCAACTAAGACATATCCTTGTCCTGTCTGTCACTGGATTACAATCATACAATCGCATCTCATGTCAACAAACACCCTAAGGTATCATTATGGCAATATGTATGTTTACACTCTGTATCTCTATATGGAAGACAAGGGAGATGAAGTGCACTAGAAAGACAACTTTGAATGTATAGCTTCAAAACTATTGTTACTGTAATCCTTTAATGTGTAGCCTCTTTTAATCATCTGGCCCTCAAGAACCATTAATCCAAGTAGCAGAAATTAAGATGGTACAGAAAATTCTTAACTAGATGCATCTCTTAGAGGAAACTAATTACCTCCCAAAAATGTGATAAATTAGGGCAGCAGTATTTATGTATAAGAATACATGTGTGTGTGTGTGTGTGTGTGTGTGTGTGTGTGTGTGTGTGTGTGTGTGTGTGTGTGTGTGTGAGTGTGTGTGCATGCACTCGCGCGTGTGTGCATGTCAGTGTGCGTGTGTGCGTGTGTGCGTGTGTGTGTGTGTGTGTGTGTGTGTGTGTGTGTGTGTGTGTGTGTGTGCAGGGAAGTGTCTTGGTGTGGGTGTGGGCATGAGTGTACTAACTCCTCAGTCACATGCAAACAATCAGTGAGAGCACACAGAAAACACACTGCCAGTGGCTTCTTATGGAGAACAGATGTCAGGGAATTCAGCATCTGGAACTTGTATAAAACAAGCTGAAACCTATTCCAATTTATGCTTAACTAACAGTAAGACAACACACACACACACACACACACACACACACACGTATACATATATATATATATATATATATATATATATATATATATATATATATGGGTCTACCTGACATGGTCGACAGTTCATATGGTCGACAGTTTATTTGGTCGACAGTTCATTTTATCAACAAGCATTTTAGGTGGGGGGCGCACCCCCCAATGTGGGGGGCTGTGCCCCCCACACCCCTCCTAACTATATATATCAATTCCAGGGTTGCACAACATTGGGGAAGGGGGCAAATCTGCTTGTCGACCAAATGAACTGTCGAACAAATGAGTGTCTATTATATGAACTGTCGACCATGTGAAGGGGACCCATATATATATATATATATATATATATATATATATATATATATATAAAACATTGAAATTCAAAACATTGAGACCAAAATCTTGAAAATTCTAAACATGGAAAACTCAAAACATTGAATCCCATAACACTGAAAATACATAGGAATGCAACATGTACTATATTCCAGCATAACTACATACAGAAACAAATAAAAAACAAACCACATTATACTTCTTCAACTATAAGCAGGGTGCAAGCCCCCCTGCACCCCCCTGCTACTTAAATATATCAACTCCAAGATCGCACTAAGCTACACTAAGATGTGTTATGTTGTAGTATAGCAAGTAAGAAGGGAACATGACTGAGGTTACCTATGAAACTCAAGTTAAGTGTAGGAAAGATATATAGCAAAGTATAATGTTTTAACAGTGAAGTAGTGTTTCTAAGAAAAGGTTGTGGATAGTTTTTACAATTTAAACCATCAGTCATGAGGTTCGGAATGGTATGTTTGCCATTTTGTTCTGTGTGATGCAATCTCAGAGTTGCTATATTTAAGTAGCAGGGGGTGTGGGGGGGGGCATGGGGGCTTGCCCCCATGCTTATAGATGAAGAAGTGTAATATGGTTTGTTCTTTGTTTGTTTATGTATGTAGTTGTGCTGGCATATATTAAATGTTGGTTTCCTATGCATTTTCAGTGTTATGGGATTCAATGTTTTGAGTTTTTAGTGTTTTGAATTTTCAAGATTTTGGTCTTAATGTTTTGAATTTCAGTGTTATGGGCTTTCAATGTCCTAAAGTGAATCTATATATATATATATATATATATATATATATATATATATATATATATATATATATATATATATATATATATATATATGTAAAATTAATATATAATATATATATATATATATATATATATATATATATATATATATATATATATATATATATATCAACAAAAAGTCACTGGAAGAGTCCTGTTACGTATCCAAAGGATTTTAATAAAATAGTATAGTAAAAACCACACAAATATCAAACAAGTTAGCGCTTTCGGGTGTTAACCCTTCATCAGACAATGAACAAATATTACAAAGCACTATTTAAACAAAATACAACCAATCAAAAGTTAATAAAAGACCCGCCTATTTCTTAAGGTGGGCTTAATAGGTACTACATCATTTAAACCTGGGTTCCTGTGTGCAGTGAACTCTATGATCTTCCTAGATTCAACTAACTCAGTATATTGTTTAATGTCCCCTCCCCTTTTGTTCAAGCTCACATTTACTATGGCTCTGAAGCCAAAGCAATGAGTAGGATTATCCTTAACATGTCTAAAGAGAGCATTGTGCATGTCATTGTTCCTAATACTGGATAAATGTTGCAGAATCCTTATTTTAAACATATTGTTAGTTTTACCCAAATAAAAACATGGGCAAGACAAGGCTTTTAGTGTGAATACTTTATTAGTAATGGGATGAATAAAGGTAGTATCCTGAAGAATGAAAGGACAGGCCTTACAAGAGCCACATGGCTTACTACCTATTTGTAAAATAGGGGTGACATGATCAGTAACCTGTTCCCCACATAAAATATCTTTTAAACACTTATTTTTCCTAAAACCAAACATAGGGGAGGGACCAACAATGGTGTTAATCTTTTCATCACTGGTAAGAATATTCCAGTTTTTCTTTATTATCCCACTAATGTCTTTAGTACTGCTACTATATGTGAGCATAACCTTAGATCTAACATCATGAACTGTTGTCTTAGGAGATGAGTTGAATCTACTATCTGATCGATGCAGCCAAGGCTTATATTTATGCCCCCTTTTTCCTTTATTTTTCTCTAAAATACCTTTAACAAAGGCTTCATTATAACCCTGGTCAATGAATAAACCTTCCATATTGTCTAGTTCCCCATCAAAACAAGTATCATCCGTGCATAACCTAGATATCCTAGCCAGTTGTCCATGCACTATATTAGAAAAAGTGTAACGCGGATGCATGCTGTCGAAAGTCAAAAATGTATTTTTCCAACATTCCTTCTTATGCAGTGTTGTTGAGAAACCTAAAGTAGTTTGTGTTATTGAAACATCCAAAAAATCTATTTTGGTATAAGATGTTTCCTTCGTGAACCTAAAAAATTCAGTGGTGGAATGTAAAAATGTAATGAAAAGTTCTAATGTAGTACTGTCCCCCTTCCACAAAATAAAAACATCATCAACGAAACGCTTATAAAGTCCTATAAATGGTTTCCATACATTGTTGTTGAGAATATATAGGCTCTCCCAATAAGAAAGCACTAAATTAGCATAAGAATTAGCACAGGGTGTGCCCATGGCTACACCCTGTGCCTGCTTATACATATGATTCAAGCCCAGAAACACATTATTCTCCAAAACCAAATTTAACATTGTAATAATCTGGGTGATATTGTGATCAGTAGCTCCATTATCCTTCAAAAGTGTGCTAATAGCCAAAATGCCATAATCATTGTTGATGACAGTAAAAAGACTCTGCACATCTAGTGTGACCATGAGGTAACACACCTTGGGGGTAGCCCTATCTATCTCACCAAGTGCTTTCAAAAATCCACCCGTATCTAAAAGTATGTTATCCATTTTTTCAACATATGGTCTAAGTGTGATTTCTAGCCAAATGGAAGCATTTTCTGTCACCCATTTTCTACCTGACTCTATGGGTCGTAAAGGGGGGTCCGTCAAAGACTTATGTATCTTTGGTAACCCTTTCAAAAGTGGTGTGACCACACCTTCCACTTTAAGGAAACTATATAGTTCCTTACTAATAACCATATCATTTAAAAGTTGTTCCAGGTATTGGTGGACTTTGTCTATCAGATGTTTAACCATTAAAGGATTCATAGGAACATAAGTGCAAGAGTCAGAGAGTATGTGTGTCAATTTGTTATTGTAAAAGGTGGTGTCCATTACAACTATGGCACCTCCTTTGTCTGCCATTTTAATCACAATTTCTCTATTCTCACTTAAATCATGTAGAGCTTGTCTCTGGGCTGAAGTTAAATTATGGTACCTGTGAGTATGTCCTTTATGAAAATAATCAAGCAAATCTTTTTCACAAGCATTAACAAATAATTGCAAAGAGGGTGTAAGTGGGGGAACAAAAGTACTGGGCTGTCTTAATACAGACTTTTGAACCACATTGTTGCCAAACATATTTTTGATTGCTATGCCCCTACAAAAGAGCATAAGGTCCATCACTGTTTCCTGATAGTTACTCTCTCTACTAGGAACAAACGACAGACCTTTATTTAAAACATAAAGTTCATCTGTGGTCAAAACATGTGTTGACAAATTAAAAACAATGTCATCAGCATCATGATTACCAGAAATAGTCACTCCAATGTCCTCCGTTTTTTTTCGAGGGTCCCTGCCCTCGCTCAACGAGCACTTCCACGCTCCTTGCTTCTTTTTCACGGGAACAGGTAGTACATCCAAAAAATGTTGTCCAACCAAATGCGTTTTCGGTCATGCCCCTAAACGTGAACCATCAACTGTGGATACATCCAACGAATTGGCTGCCGAAGGTAAAACAAGGTCCGTCGCTGAATTCAACGAATACACGGTGGTATCTTTGCCATCTAGGGAGCAAGGAGTTGCTGCCATACCTTCGGAAGTGTATTCAGCGTCAACAGTTATTGGTACGTCACTGCGTGGTTCCTCTGGGGGAGTGGACAAGCACGTTGTGTTCGCTGACCCAGGATGCAAACCATTGCTGGAAACGTCAGACATAGGAGCTTTATTAAAGTTCCTGTTAACGGATCTATTTTAGGTAGTAAGCCATGTGGCTCTTGTAAGGCCTGTCCTTTCATTCTTTAGGATACTACCTTTATTCATCCCATTACTAATAAAGTATTCACACTAAAAGCTAGGGCTACTTGTAGAATCAAAGATATAGTATATTTGGCCAATTGTAAGTCTTGCCCATGTTTTTATGTGGGTAAGACTAACAATATGTTTAAAATAAGGATTCTACAACATTTATCCAGTATTAGGAACAATGACATGCACAATGCTCTCTTTAGACATGTTAAGGATAATCCTACTCATTGCTTTGGCTTCAGAGCCATAGTAAATGTGAGATTGAACAAAAGGGGAGGGGACATTAAACAATATACTGAGTTAGTTGAATCTAGGAAGATCATAGAGTTCACTGCACACAGGAACCCAGGTTTAAATGATGTAGTACCTATTAAGCCCACCTTAAGAAATAGGCGGTCTTTTATTAACTTTTGATTGGTTGTATTTTGTTTAAATAGTGCTTTGTAACATTTGTTCATTGTCTGATGAAGGGTTAACACCGAAAGCTAACTTGTTTGATATTTGTGTGGTTTTTACTATACTATTTTATTAAAATCCTTTGGATACGTAACAGGACTCCTCCAGTGACTTTTCTTGACTTTTGTGGATTCTACTATGTCCTCTGGTTGAGACATCAGCATCAAGCATTTGTTTTGGATTTATCTTTGCTGTTGTGCTTCATTGGTGCTGAACTGTTATGTCTACAGAACAACATCTTTTGAGTGAGGCTATGGACAATGGTGCCTTACAACAACGCCTCAATGGTAAGAGTCTTAAAAATCTTATACCTATGGAGAACCCCTGCTACAGATGGGTTTTGAGACTTTAAAGGCTAATGGTCTTAGTAATTCCATACCAGCTACAGTAGATAAGAATTTTGAAGAACTCCTCAGGGACTATAGTTACAAAATGGGGAGGCTACAACGCCTTCAATGGCAAACCTTTCATTTTGAAGCTTGTCTCTCTTATGGCATAGTCCCTCAAGGAATGAGAGTCCTCTGTATGCCCACCCAAGGGGATCGTTTTCCTGAGCTGTTAGCGAAGTGGCAGCTTATTAATATTAAGACTAGTTTCCAGTACATGGAACTCTTAAATGAATTCTTTGCACCTGAGATATCCACCTTAAAACAAGATACTAATGAGTTGCAACTTAAATTGCTCAATGACTTTAGAGGCAATGGTTACATGCAACGACTTGATGAAGTTCACCGTTCTTTGATGGACAGTGATGATAAGTTAAAAACTGTTAAAATGAATAAGCTCAAAAGAGACTATACAGATTTTTCTGAGGGTAATATTTTGTCTGGGTCAGACCTAGAGATACTGTTTTCAATAAAAATAGATCCGTTAACAGGAACTTTAATAAAGCTCCTATGTCTGACGTTTCCAGCAATGGTTTGCATCCTGGGTCAGCGAACACAACGTGCTTGTCCACTCCCCCAGAGGAACCACACAGTGACGTACCAATAACTGTTGACGCTGAATACACTTCCGAAGGTATGGCAGCAACTCCTTGCTCCCTAGACGGCAAAGATACCACCGTGTGTTCGTTGAATTCAGCGACGGACCTTGTTTTACCTTCGGCAGCCAATTCGATGGATGTATCCACAGTTGATGGTTCACGTTTAGGGGCACGACCGAAAACGCATTTGGTTGGACAACATTTTTTGGATGTACTACCTGTTCCCGTGAAAAAGAAGCAAGGAGCATGGAAGCGCTCGTTGAGCGAGGGCAGGGACCCTCGAAAAAAACGGAGGACATTGGAGTGACTATTTCTGGTAATCATGATGCTGATGACATTGTTTTTAATTTGTCAACACATGTTTTGACCACAGATGAACTTTATGTTTTAAATAAAGGTCTGTCGTTTGTTCCTAGTAGAGAGTAACTATCAGGAAACAGTGATGGACCTTATGCTCTTTTGTAGGGGCATAGCAATCAAAAATATGTTTGGCAACAATGTGGTTCAAAAGTCTGTATTAAGACAGCCCAGTACTTTTGTTCCCCCACTTACACCCTCTTTGCAATTATTTGTTAATGCTTGTGAAAAAGATTTGCTTGATTATTTTCATAAAGGACATACTCACAGGTACCATAATTTAACTTCAGCCCAGAGACAAGCTCTACATGATTTAAGTGAGAATAGAAAAATTGTGATTAAAATGGCAGACAAAGGAGGTGCCATAGTTGTAATGGACACCACCTTTTACAATAACAAATTGACACACATACTCTCTGACTCTTGCACTTATGTTCCTATGAATCCTTTAATGGTTAAACATCTGATAGACAAAGTCCACCAATCCCTGGAACAACTTTTAAATGATATGGTTATTAGTAAGGAACTATATAGTTTCCTTAAAGTGTAAGGTGTGGTCACACCACTTTTGAAAGGGTTACCAAAGATACATAAGTCTTTGACGGACCCCCCTTTACGACCCATAGAGTCAGGTAGAAAATGGGTGACAGAAAATGCTTCCATTTGGCTAGAAATCACACTTAGACCATATGTTGAAAAATGGATAACATACTTTTAGATACGGGTGGATTTTTGAAAGGACTTGGTGAGATAGATAGGGCTACCCCCAAGGTGTGTTACCTCATGGTCACACTAGATGTGCAGAGTCTTTTTACTGTCATCAACAATGATTATGGCATTTTGGCTATTAGCACACTTTTGAAGGATAATGGAGCTACTGATCACAATATCACCCAGATTATTACAATGTTAAATTTGGTTTTGGAGAATAATGTGTTTCTGGGCTTGAATCATATGTATAAGCAGGCACAGGGTGTAGCCATGGGCACACCCTGTGCTAATTCTTATGCTAATTTAGTGCTTTCTTATTGGGAGAGCCTATATATTCTCAACAACAATGTATGGAAACCATTTATAGGACTTTATAAGCGTTTCGTTGATGATGTTATTTTGTGGAAGGGGGACAGTACTACATTAGAACTTTTCATTACATTTTTACATTCCACCACTGAATTTTTTAGGTTCACGAAGGAAACATCTTATACCAAAATAGATTTTTTGGATGTTTCAATAACACAAACTACTCTAGGTTTCTCAACAACAATGCATAAGAAGGAATGTTGGAAAAATACATTTTTGACTTTCGACAGCATGCATCCGCATTACACTTTTTCAAATATAGTGCATGGACAACTGGCTAGGATATCTAGGTTATGCACGGATGATACTTGTTTTGATGGGGAATTAGACAATATGGAAGGTTTATTCATTGACCAGGGTTATAATGAAGCCTTTGTTAAAAGTATTTTAGAGAAAAATAAAGGAAAAAGGGGGCATAAATATAAGCCTTGGCTGCATCGATCAGATAGTAGATTCAACTCATCTCCTAAGACAACAGTTCATGATGTTAGATCTAAGGTTATGCTCACATATAGTAGCAGTACTAAAGACATTAGTGGGATAATAAAGAAAAACTGGAATATTCTTACCAGTGATGAAAAGATTAACACCATTGTTGGTCCCTCCCCTATGTTTGGTTTTAGGAAAAATAAGTGTTTAAAAGATATTTTATGTAGGGAACAGGTTACTGATCATGTCACCCCTATTTTACAAATAGGTAGTAAGCCATGTGGCTCTTGTAAGGCCTGTCCTTTCATTCTTCAGGATACTACCTTTATTCATCCCATTACTAATAAAGTATTCACACTAAAAGCTAGGACTACTTGTAGAACCAAAGATATAGTATATTTGGCCAATTGTAAGTCTTGCCCATGTTTTTATGTGGGTAAGACTAACAATATGTTTAAAATAAGGATTCTACAACATTTATCCAGTATTAGGAACAATGACATGCACAATGCTCTCTTTAGACATGTTAAGGATAATCCTACTCATTGCTTTGGCTTCAGAGCCATAGTAAATGTGAGATTGAACAAAAGGAGGGACATTAAACAATATACTGAGTTAGTTGAATCTAGGAAGATCATAGAGTTCACTGCACACAGGAACCCAGGTTTAAATGATGTAGTACCTATTAAGCCCACCTTAAGAAATAGGCGGTCTTTTATTAACTTTTGATTGGTTGTATTTTGTTTAAATAGTGCTTTGTAACATTTGTTCATTGTCTGATGAAGGGTTAACACCGAAAGCTAACTTGTTTGATATTTGTGTGGTTTTTACTATACTATTTTATTAAAATCCTTTGGATACGTAACAGGACTCCTCCAGTGACTTTTTCTTAACTTTTGTGGATTCTACTGTGTCCTCTGGTTGAGACATCAGCATCAAGCATTTGTTTTTGGATTTATCTTTGCTGTTGTGCTTCATTGGTGCTGAACTGTTATGTCTACAGAACAACATCTTTTGAGTGAGGCTATGGACAATGGTGCCTTACAACAACGCCTCAATGGTAAGAGTCTTAAAAATCTTATACCTATGGAGAACCCCCTGCTACAGATGGGTTTTGAGACTTTAAAGGCTAATGGTCTTAGTAATTCCATACCAGCTACAGTAGATAAGAATTTTGAAGAACTCCTCAGGGACTATAGTTACAAAATGGGAGGCTACAACGCCTTCAATGGCAAACCTTTCATTTTGAAGCTTGTCTCTCTTATGGCATAGTCCCTCGAGGAATGAGAGTCCTCTGTATGCCCACCCAAGGGATCGTTTTCCTGAGCTGTTAGCGAAGTGGCAGCTTATTAATATTAAGACTAGTTTCCAGTACATGGAACTCTTAAATGAATTCTTTGCACCTGAGATATCCACCTTAAAACAAGATACTAATGAGTTGCAACTTAAATTGCTCAATGACTTTAGAGGCAATGGTTACATGCAACGACTTGATGAAGTTCACCGTTCTTTGATGGACAGTGATGATAAGTTAAAAACTGTTAAAATGAATAAGCTCAAAAGAGACTATACAGATTTTTCTGAGGGTAATATTTTTGTCTGGGTCAGACCTAGAGATACTGTTTTCAATAAAAATAGATCCGTTAACAGGAACTTTAATAAAGCTCCTATGTCTGACGTTTCCAGCAATGGTTTGCATCCTGGGTCAGCGAACACAACGTGCTTGTCCACTCCCCCAGAGGAACCACACAGTGACGTACCAATAACTGTTGA
The DNA here is from genome assembly GCF_019279795.1 of Protopterus annectens. NCBI lineage: Eukaryota > Metazoa > Chordata > Ceratodontiformes > Protopteridae > Protopterus > Protopterus annectens. The sequence continues at coordinate 824,285,062 of NC_056744.1, forward strand.
CGCTGAATACACTTCCGAAGGTATGGCAGCAACTCCTTGCTCCCTAGACGGCAAAGATACCACCGTGTGTTCGTTGAATTCAGCGACGGACCTTGTTTTACCTTCAGCAGCCAATTCGATGGATGTATCCACAGTTGATGGTTCACGTTTAGGGGCACGACCGAAAACGCATTTGGTTGGACAACATTTTTTGGATGTACTACCTGTTCCCGTGAAAAAGAAGCAAGGAGCATGGAAGCGTTGAGCGAGGGCAGGGACCCTCGAAAAAAACGGAGGACATTGGAGTGACTATTTCTGGTAATCATGATGCTGATGACATTGTTTTTAATTTGTCAACACATGTTTTGACCACAGATGAACTTTATGTTTTAAATAAAGGTCTGTCGTTTGTTCCTAGTAGAGAGAGTAACTATCAGGAAACAGTGATGGACCTTATGCTCTTTTGTAGGGGCATAGCAATCAAAAATATGTTTGGCAACAATGTGGTTCAAAAGTCTGTATTAAGACAGCCCAGTACTTTTGTTCCCCCACTTACACCCTCTTTGCAATTATTTGTTAATGCTTGTGAAAAAGATTTGCTTGATTATTTTCATAAAGGACATACTCACAGGTACCATAATTTAACTTCAGCCCAGAGACAAGCTCTACATGATTTAAGTGAGAATAGAAAAATTGTGATTAAAATGGCAGACAAAGGAGGTGCCATAGTTGTAATGGACACCACCTTTTACAATAACAAATTGACACACATACTCTCTGACTCTTGCACTTATGTTCCTATGAATCCTTTAATGGTTAAACATCTGATAGACAAAGTCCACCAATCCCTGGAACAACTTTTAAATGATATGGTTATTAGTAAGGAACTATATAGTTTCCTTAAAGTGTAAGGTGTGGTCACACCACTTTTGAAAGGGTTACCAAAGATACATAAGTCTTTGACGGACCCCCCTTTACGACCCATAGAGTCAGGTAGAAAATGGGTGACAGAAAATGCTTCCATTTGGCTAGAAATCACACACAGACCATATGTTGAAAAAATGGATAACATACTTTTAGATACGGGTGGATTTTTGAAAGCACTTGGTGAGATAGATAGGGCTACCCCCAAGGTGTGTTACCTCATGGTCACACTAGATGTGCAGAGTCTTTTTACTGTCATCAACAATGATTATGGCATTTTGGCTATTAGCACACTTTTGAAGGATAATGGAGCTACTGATCACAATATCACCCAGATTATTACAATGTTAAATTTGGTTTTGGAGAATAATGTGTTTCTGGGCTTGAATCATATGTATAAGCAGGCACAGGGTGTAGCCATGGGCACACCCTGTGCTAATTCTTATGCTAATTTAGTGCTTTCTTATTGGGAGAGCCTATATATTCTCAACAGCAATGTATGGAAACCATTTATAGGACTTTTTAAGCGTTTCGTTGATGATGTTATTTTGTGGAAGGGGGACAGTACTACATTAGAACTTTTCATTACATTTTTACATTCCACCACTGAATTTTTTAGGTTCACGAAGGAAACATCTTATACCAAAATAGATTTTTTGGATGTTTCAATAACACAAACTACTCTAGGTTTCTCAACAACAATGCATAAGAAGGAATGTTGGAAAAATACATTTTTGACTTTCGACAGCATGCATCCGCATTACACTTTTTCAAATATAGTGCATGGACAACTGGCTAGGATATCTAGGTTATGCACGGATGATACTTGTTTTGATGGGGAATTAGACAATATGGAAGGTTTATTCATTGACCAGGGTTATAATGAAGCCTTTGTTAAAAGTATTTTAGAGAAAAATAAAGGAAAAAGGGGGCATAAATATAAGCCTTGGCTGCATCGATCAGATAGTAGATTCAACTCATCTCCTAAGACAACAGTTCATGATGTTAGATCTAAGGTTATGCTCACATATAGTAGCAGTACTAAAGACATTAGTGGGATAATAAAGAAAAACTGGAATATTCTTACCAGTGATGAAAAGATTAACACCATTGTTGGTCCCTCCCCTATGTTTGGTTTTAGGAAAAATAAGTGTTTAAAAGATATTTTATGTGGGGAACAGGTTACTGATCATGTCACCCCTATTTTACAAATAGGTAGTAAGCCATGTGGCTCTTGTAAGGCCTGTCCTTTCATTCTTCAGGATACTACCTTTATTCATCCCATTACTAATAAAGTATTCACACTAAAAGCTAGGACTACTTGTAGAACCAAAGATATAGTATATTTGGCCAATTGTAAGTCTTGCCCATGTTTTTATGTGGGTAAGACTAACAATATGTTTAAAATAAGGATTCTACAACATTTATCCAGTATTAGGAACAATGACATGCACAATGCTCTCTTTAGACATGTTAAGGATAATCCTACTCATTGCTTTGGCTTCAGAGCCATAGTAAATGTGAGATTGAACAAAAGGGGAGGGGACATTAAACAATATACTGAGTTAGTTGAATCTAGGAAGATCATAGAGTTCACTGCACACAGGAACCCAGGTTTAAATGATGTAGTACCTATTAAGCCCACCTTAAGAAATAGGCGGGTCTTTTATTAACTTTGATTGGTTGTATTTTGTTTAAATAGTGCTTTGTAACATTTGTTCATTGTCTGATGAAGGGTTAACACCCGAAAGCGCTAACTTGTTTGATATTTGTGTGGTTTTTACTATACTATTTTATTAAAATCCTTTGGATACGTAACAGGACTCCTCCAGTGACTTTTTCTTGACTTTTGTGGATTCTACTGTGTCCTCTGGTTGAGACATCAGCATCAAGCATTTGTTTTTGGATTTATCTTTGCTGTTGTGCTTCATTGGTGCTGAACTGTTATGTCTACAGAACAACATCTTTTGAGTGAGGCTATGGACAATGGTGCCTTACAACAACGCCTCAATGGTAAGAGTCTTAAAAATCTTATACCTATGGAGAACCCCCTGCTACAGATGGGTTTTGAGACTTTAAAGGCTAATGGTCTTAGTAATTCCATACCAGCTACAGTAGATAAGAATTTTGAAGAACTCCTCAGGGACTATAGTTACAAAATGGGAGGCTACAACGCCTTCAATGGCAAACCTTTCATTTTGAAGCTTGTCTCTCTTATGGCATAGTCCCTCGAGGAATGAGAGTCCTCTGTATGCCCACCCAAGGGGATCGTTTTCCTGAGCTGTTAGCGAAGTGGCAGCTTATTAATATTAAGACTAGTTTCCAGTACATGGAACTCTTAAATGAATTCTTTGCACCTGAGATATTCACCTTAAAACAAGATACTAATGAGTTGCAACTTAAATTGCTCAATGACTTTAGAGGTAATGGTTACATGCAACGACTTGAGGAAGTTCACCGTTCTTTGATGGACAGTGATGATAAGTTAAAAACTGTTAAAATGAATAAGCTCAAAAGAGACTATACAGATTTTTCTGAGGGTAATATTTTTGTCTGGGTCAGACCTAGAGATACTGTTTTCAATAAAAATAGATCCGTTAACAGGAACTTTAATAAAGCTCCTATGTCTGACGTTTCCAGCAATGGTTTGCATCCTGGGTCAGCGAACACAACGTGCTTGTCCACTCCCCCAGAGGAACCACACAGTGACGTACCAATAACTGTTGACGCTGAATACACTTCCAAAGGTATGGCAGCAACTCCTTGCTCCCTAGACGGCAAAGATACCACCGTGTGTTCGTTGAATTCAGCGACGGACCTTGTTTTACCTTCGGCAGCCAATTCGATGGATGTATCCACAGTTGATGGTTCACGTTTAGGGGCACGAAAACGCATTTGGTTGGACAACATTTTTTGGATGTACTACCTGTTCCCGTGAAAAAGAAGCAAGGAGCATGGAAGCGCTCGTTGAGCGAGGGCAGGGACCCTCGAAAAAAATGGAGGACATTGGAGTGACTATTTCTGGTAATCATGATGCTGATGACATTGTTTTTAATTTGTCAACACATGTTTTGACCACAGATGAACTTTATGTTTTAAATAAAGGTCTGTCGTTTGTTCCTAGTAGAGAGAGTAACTATCAGGAAACAGTGATGGACCTTATGCTCTTTTGTAGGGGCATAGCAATCAAAAATATGTTTGGCAACAATGTGGTTCAAAAGTCTGTATTAAGACAGCCCAGTACTTTTGTTCCCCCACTTACACCCTCTTTGCAATTATTTGTTAATGCTTGTGAAAAAGATTTGCTTGATTATTTTCATAAAGGACATACTCACAGGTACCATAATTTAACTTCAGCCCAGAGACAAGCTCTACATGATTTAAGTGAGAATAGAAAAATTGTGATTAAAATGGCAGACAAAGGAGGTGCCATAGTTGTAATGGACACCACCTTTACAATAACAAATTGACACACATACTCTCTGACTCTTGCACTTATGTTCCTATGAATCCTTTAATGGTTAAACATCTGATAGACAAAGTCCACCAATCCCTGGAACAACTTTTAAATGATATGGTTATTAGTAAGGAACTATATAGTTTCCTTAAAGTGTAAGGTGTGGTCACACCACTTTTGAAAGGGTTACCAAAGATACATAAGTCTTTGACGGACCCCCCTTTACGACCCATAGAGTCAGGTAGAAAATGGGTGACAGAAAATGCTTCCATTTGGCTAGAAATCACACTTAGACCATATGTTGAAAAAATGGATAACATACTTTTAGATACGGGTGGATTTTGAAAGGACTTGGTGAGATAGATAGGGCTACCCCAAGGTGTGTTACCTCATGGTCACACTAGATGTGCAGAGTCTTTTTACTGTCATCAACAATGATTATGGCATTTTGGCTATTAGCACACTTTTGAAGGATAATGGAGCTACTGATCACAATATCACCCAGATTATTACAATGTTAAATTTGGTTTTGGAGAATAATGTGTTTCTGGGCTTGAATCATATGTATAAGCAGGCACAGGGTGTAGCCATGGGCACACCCTGTGCTAATTCTTATGCTAATTTAGTGCTTTCTTATTGGGAGAGCCTATATATTCTCAACAACAATGTATGGAAACCATTTATAGGACTTTATAAGCGTTTCGTTGATGATGTTATTTTGTGGAAGGGGGACAGTACTACATTAGAACTTTTCATTACATTTTTACATTCCACCACTGAATTTTTTAGGTTCACGAAGGAAACATCTTATACCAAAATAGATTTTTTGGATGTTTCAATAACACAAACTACTCTAGGTTTCTCAACAACAATGCATAAGAAGGAATGTTGGAAAAATACATTTTTGACTTTCGACAGCATGCATCCGCATTACACTTTTTCAAATATAGTGCATGGACAACTGGCTAGGATATCTAGGTTATGCACGGATGATACTTGTTTTGATGGGGAATTAGACAATATGGAAGGTTTATTCATTGACCAGGGTTATAATGAAGCCTTTGTTAAAAGTATTTTAGAGAAAAATAAAGGAAAAAGGGGGCATAAATATAAGCCTTGGCTGCATCGATCAGATAGTAGATTCAACTCATCTCCTAAGACAACAGTTCATGATGTTAGATCTAAGGTTATGCTCACATATAGTAGCAGTACTAAAGACATTAGTGGGATAATAAAGAAAAACTGGAATATTCTTACCAGTGATGAAAAGATTAACACCATTGTTGGTCCCTCCCTATGTTTGGTTTTAGGAAAAATAAGTGTTTAAAAGATATTTTATGTGGGGAACAGGTTACTGATCATGTCACCCCTATTTTACAAATAGGTAGTAAGCCATGTGGCTCTTGTAAGGCCTGTCCTTTCATTCTTCAGGATACTACCTTTATTCATCCCATTACTAATAAAGTATTCACACTAAAAGCTAGGACTACTTGTAGAACCAAAGATATAGTATATTTGGCCAATTGTAAGTCTTGCCCATGTTTTTATGTGGGTAAGACTAACAATATGTTTAAAATAAGGATTCTACAACATTTATCCAGTATTAGGAACAATGACATGCACAATGCTCTCTTTAGACATGTTAAGGATAATCCTACTCATTGCTTTGGCTTCAGAGCCATAGTAAATGTGAGATTGAACAAAAGGGGAGGGGATATTAAACAATATACTGAGTTAGTTGAATCTAGGAAGATCATAGAGTTCACTGCACACAGGAACCCAGGTTTAAATGATGTAGTACCTATTAAGCCCACCTTAAGAAATAGGCGGGTCTTTTATTAACTTTTGATTGGTTGTATTTTGTTTAAATAGTGCTTTGTAACATTTGTTCATTGTCTGATGAAGGGTTAACACCGAAAGCTAACTTGTTTGATATTTGTGTGGTTTTTACTATACTATTTTATTAAAATCCTTTGGATACGTAACAGGACTCCTCCAGTGACTTTTTCTTGACTTTTGTGGATTCTACTGTGTCCTCTGGTTGAGACATCAGCATCAAGCATTTGTTTTTGGATTTATCTTTGCTGTTGTGCTTCATTGGTGCTGAACTGTTATGTCTACAGAACAACATCTTTTGAGTGAGGCTATGGACAATGGTGCCTTACAACAACGCCTCAATGGTAAGAGTCTTAAAAATCTTATACCTATGGAGAACCCCCTGCTACAGATGGGTTTTGAGACTTTAAAGGCTAATGGTCTTAGTAATTCCATACCAGCTACAGTAGATAAGAATTTTGAAGAACTCCTCAGGGACTATAGTTACAAAATGGGGAGGCTACAACGCCTTCAATGGCAAACCTTTCATTTTGAAGCTTGTCTCTCTTATGGCATAGTCCCTCGAGGAATGAGAGTCCTCTGTATGCCCACCCAAGGATCGTTTTCCTGAGCTGTTAGCGAAGTGGCAGCTTATTAATATTAAGACTAGTTTCCAGTACATGGAACTCTTAAATGAATTCTTTGCACCTGAGATATTCACCTTAAAACAAGATACTAATGAGTTGCAACTTAAATTGCTCAATGACTTTAGAGGCAATGGTTACATGCAACGACTTGAGGAAGTTCACCGTTCTTTGATGGACAGTGATGATAAGTTAAAAACTGTTAAAATGAATAAGCTCAAAAGAGACTATACAGATTTTTCTGAGGGTAATATTTTTGTCTGGGTCAGACCTAGAGATACTGTTTTCAATAAAAATAGATCCGTTAACAGGAACTTTAATAAAGCTCCTATGTCTGACGTTTCCAGCAATGGTTTGCATCCTGGGTCAGCGAACACAACGTGCTTGTCCACTCCCCCAGAGGAACCACACAGTGACGTACCAATAACTGTTGACGCTGAATACACTTCCGAAGGTATGGCAGCAACTCCTTGCTCCCTAGACGGCAAAGATACCACCGTGTGTTCGTTGAATTCAGCGACGGACCTTGTTTTACCTTCGGCAGCCAATTCGATGGATGTATCCACAGTTGATGGTTCACGTTTAGGGGCACGACTGAAAACGCATTTGGTTGGACAACATTTTTTGGATGTACTACCTGTTCCCGTGAAAAAGAAGCAAGGAGCATGGAAGCGCTCGTTGAGCGAGGCAGGGACCCTCGAAAAAAATGGAGGACATTGGAGTGACTATTTCTGGTAATCATGATGCTGATGACATTGTTTTTAATTTGTCAACACATGTTTTGACCACAGATGAACTTTATGTTTTAAATAAAGGTCTGTCGTTTGTTCCTAGTAGAGAGAGTAACTATCAGGAAACAGTGATGGACCTTATGCTCTTTGTAGAGGCATAGCAATCAAAAATATGTTTGGCAACAATGTGGTTCAAAAGTCTGTATTAAGACAGCCCAGTACTTTTGTTCCCCCACTTACACCCTCTTTGCAATTATTTGTTAATGCTTGTGAAAAGATTTGCTTGATTATTTTCATAAAGGACATACTCACAGGTACCATAATTTAACTTCAGCCCAGAGACAAGCTCTACATGATTTAAGTGAGAATAGAAAAATTGTGATTAAAATGGCAGACAAAGGAGGTGCCATAGTTGTAATGGACACCACCTTTTACAATAACAAATTGACACACATACTCTCTGACTCTTGCACTTATGTTCCTATGAATCCTTTAATGGTTAAACATCTGATAGACAAAGTCCACCAATCCCTGGAACAACTTTTAAATGATATGGTTATTAGTAAGGAACTATATAGTTTCCTTAAAGTGTAAGGTGTGGTCACACCACTTTTGAAAGGGTTACCAAAGATACATAAGTCTTTGACGGACCCCCCTTTACGACCCATAGAGTCAGGTAGAAAATGGGTGACGGAAAATGCTTCCATTTGGCTAGAAATCACACTTAGACCATATGTTGAAAAAATGGATAACATACTTTTAGATACGGGTGGATTTTTGAAAGGACTTGGTGAGATAGATAGGGCTACCCCCAAGGTGTGTTACCTCATGGTCACACTAGATGTGCAGAGTCTTTTTACTGTCATCAACAATGATTATGGCATTTTGGCTATTAGCACACTTTTGAAGGATAATGGAGCTACTGATCACAATATCACCCAGATTATTACAATGTTAAATTTGGTTTTGGAGAATAATGTGTTTCTGGGCTTGAATCATATGTATAAGCAGGCACAGGGTGTAGCCATGGGCACACCCTGTGCTAATTCTTATGCTAATTTAGTGCTTTCTTATTGGGAGAGCCTATATATTCTCAACAACAATGTATGGAAACCATTTATAGGACTTTATAAGCGTTTCGTTGATGATGTTATTTTGTGGAAGGGGGACAGTACTACATTAGAACTTTTCATTACATTTTACATTCCACCACTGAATTTTTAGGTTCACGAAGGAAACATCTTATACCAAAATAGATTTTTGGATGTTTCAATAACACAAACTACTCTAGGTTTCTCAACAACAATGCATAAGAAGGAATGTTGGAAAAATACATTTTGACTTTCGACAGCATGCATCCGCATTACACTTTTTCAAATATAGTGCATGGACAACTGGCTAGGATATCTAGGTTATGCACGGATGATACTTGTTTTGATGGGGAATTAGACAATATGGAAGGTTTATTCATTGACCAGGGTTATAATGAAGTCTTTGTTAAAAGTATTTTAGAGAAAAATAAAGGAAAAAGGGGGCATAAATATAAGCCTTGGCTGCATCGATCAGATAGTAGATTCAACTCATCTCCTAAGACAACAGTTCATGATGTTAGATCTAAGGTTATGCTCACATATAGTAGCAGTACTAAAGACATTAGTGGGATAATAAAGAAAAACTGGAATATTCTTACCAGTGATGAAAAGATTAACACCATTGTTGGTCCCTCCCCTATGTTTGGTTTTAGGAAAAATAAGTGTTTAAAAGATATTTTATGTGGGGAACAGGTTACTGATCATGTCACCCCTATTTTACAAATAGGTAGTAAGCCATGTGGCTCTTGTAAGGCCTGTCCTTTCATTCTTCAGGATACTACCTTTATTCATCCCATTACTAATAAAGTATTCACACTAAAAGCTAGGACTACTTGTAGAACCAAAGATATAGTATATTTGGCCAATTGTAAGTCTTGCCCATGTTTTTATGTGGGTAAGACTAACAATATGTTTAAAATAAGGATTCTACAACATTTATCCAGTATTAGGAACAATGACATGCACAATGCTCTCTTTAGACATGTTAAGGATAATCCTACTCATTGCTTTGGCTTCAGAGCCATAGTAAATGTGAGATTGAACAAAAGGGGAGGGGACATTAAACAATATACTGAGTTAGTTGAATCTAGGAAGATCATAGAGTTCACTGCACACAGGAACCCAGGTTTAAATGATGTAGTACCTATTAAGCCCACCTTAAGAAATAGGCGGGTCTTTTATTAACTTTTGATTGGTTGTATTTTGTTTAAATAGTGCTTTGTAACATTTGTTCATTGTCTGATGAAGGGTTAACACCCGAAAGCGCTAACTTGTTTGATATTTGTGTGGTTTTTACTATACTATTTTATTAAAATCCTTTGGATACGTAACAGGACTCCTCCAGTGACTTTTTCTTGACTTTTGTGGATTCTACTGTGTCCTCTGGTTGAGACATCAGCATCAAGCATTTGTTTTTGGATTTATCTTTGCTGTTGTGCTTCATTGGTGCTGAACTGTTATGTCTACAGAACAACATCTTTTGAGTGAGGCTATGGACAATGGTGCCTTACAACAACGCCTCAATGGTAAGAGTCTTAAAAATCTTATACCTATGGAGAACCCCCTGCTACAGATGGGTTTTGAGACTTTAAAGGCTAATGGTCTTAGTAATTCCATACCAGCTACAGTAGATAAGAATTTTGAAGAACTCCTCAGGGACTATAGTTACAAAATGGGGAGGCTACAACGCCTTCAATGGCAAACCTTTCATTTTGAAGCTTGTCTCTCTTATGGCATAGTCCCTCGAGGAATGAGAGTCCTCTGTATGCCCACCCAAGGGGATCGTTTTCCTGAGCTGTTAGCGAAGTGGCAGCTTATTAATATTAAGACTAGTTTCCAGTACATGGAACTCTTAAATGAATTCTTTGCACCTGAGATATTCACCTTAAAACAAGATACTAATGAGTTGCAACTTAAATTGCTCAATGACTTTAGAGGCAATGGTTACATGCAACGACTTGAGGAAGTTCACCGTTCTTTGATGGACAGTGATGATAAGTTAAAAACTGTTAAAATGAATAAGCTCAAAAGAGACTATACAGATTTTTCTGAGGGTAATATTTTTGTCTGGGTCAGACCTAGAGATACTGTTTTCAATAAAAATAGATCCGTTAACAGGAACTTTAATAAAGCTCCTATGTCTGACGTTTCCAGCAATGGTTTGCATCCTGGGTCAGCGAACACAACGTGCTTGTCCACTCCCCCAGAGGAACCACACAGTGACGTACCAATAACTGTTGACGCTGAATACACTTCCGAAGGTATGGCAGCAACTCCTTGCTCCCTAGACGGCAAAGATACCACCGTGTGTTCGTTGAATTCAGCGACGGACCTTGTTTTACCTTCGGCAGCCAATTCGATGGATGTATCCACAGTTGATGGTTCACGTTTAGGGGCACGACCGAAAACGCATTTGGTTGGACAACATTTTTTGGATGTACTACCTGTTCCCGTGAAAAAGAAGCAAGGAGCATGGAAGCGCTCGTTGAGCGAGGGCAGGGACCCTCGAAAAAAATGGAGGACATTGGAGTGACTATTTCTGGTAATCATGATGCTGATGACATTGTTTTTAATTTGTCAACACATGTTTTGACCACAGATGAATTTTGTTTTAAATAAAGGTCTGTCGTTTGTTCCTAGTAGCAAGAGTAACTATCAGGAAACAGTGATGGACCTTATGCTCTTTTGTAGGGGCATAGCAATCAAAAATATGTTTGGCAACAATGTGGTTCAAAAGTCTGTATTAAGACAGCCCAGTACTTTTGTTCCCCCACTTACACCCTCTTTGCAATTATTTGTTAATGCTTGTGAAAAGATTTGCTTGATTATTTTCATAAAGGACATACTCACAGGTACCATAATTTAACTTCAGCCCAGAGACAAGCTCTACATGATTTAAGTGAGAATAGAAAAATTGTGATTAAAATGGCAGACAAAGGAGGTGCCATAGTTGTAATGGACACCACCTTTTACAATAACAAATTGACACACATACTCTCTGACTCTTGCACTTATGTTCCTATGAATCCTTTAATGGTTAAACATCTGATAGACAAAGTCCACCAATCCCTGGAACAACTTTTAAATGATATGGTTATTAGTAAGGAACTATATAGTTTCCTTAAAGTGTAAGGTGTGGTCACACCACTTTTGAAAGGGTTACCAAAGATACATAAGTCTTTGACGGACCGGCCTTTACGACCCATAGAGTCAGGTAGAAAATGGGTGACGGAAAATGCTTCCATTTGGCTAGAAATCACACTTAGACCATATGTTGAAAAATGGATAACATACTTTTAGATACGGGTGGATTTTTGAAAGGACTTGGTGAGATAGATAGGGCTACCCCAAGGTGTGTTACCTCATGGTCACACTAGATGTGCAGAGTCTTTTTACTGTCATCAACAATGATTATGGCATTTTGGCTATTAGCACACTTTTGAAGGATAATGGAGCTACTGATCACAATATCACCCAGATTATTACAATGTTAAATTTGGTTTTGGAGAATAATGTGTTTCTGGGCTTGAATCATATGTATAAGCAGGCACAGGGTGTAGCCATGGGCACACCCTGTGCTAATTCTTATGCTAATTTAGTGCTTTCTTATTGGGAGAGCCTATATATTCTCAACAACAATGTATGGAAACCATTTATAGGACTTTATAAGCGTTTCGTTGATGATGTTATTTTGTGGAAGGGGGACAGTACTACATTAGAACTTTTCATTACATTTTTACATTCCACCACTGAATTTTTTAGGTTCACGAAGGAAACATCTTATACCAAAATAGATTTTTTGGATGTTTCAATAACACAAACTACTCTAGGTTTCTCAACAACAATGCATAAGAAGGAATGTTGGAAAAATACATTTTGACTTTCGACAGCATGCATCCGCATTACACTTTTTCAAATATAGTGCATGGACAACTGGCTAGGATATCTAGGTTATGCACGGATGATACTTGTTTTGATGGGGAATTAGACAATATGGAAGGTTTATTCATTGACCAGGGTTATAATGAAGTCTTTGTTAAAAGTATTTTAGAGAAAAATAAAGGAAAAAGGGGGCATAAATATAAGCCTTGGCTGCATCGATCAGATAGTAGATTCAACTCATCTCCTAAGACAACAGTTCATGATGTTAGATCTAAGGTTATGCTCACATATAGTAGCAGTACTAAAGACATTAGTGGGATAATAAAGAAAAACTGGAATATTCTTACCAGTGATGAAAAGATTAACACCATTGTTGGTCCCTCCCTATGTTTGGTTTTAGGAAAATAAGTGTTTAAAAGATATTTTATGTGGGGAACAGGTTACTGATCATGTCACCCCTATTTTACAAATAGGTAGTAAGCCATGTGGCTCTTGTAAGGCCTGTCCTTTCATTCTTCAGGATACTACCTTTATTCATCCCATTACTAATAAAGTATTCACACTAAAAGCTAGGACTACTTGTAGAACCAAAGATATAGTATATTTGGCCAATTGTAAGTCTTGCCCATGTTTTTATGTGGGTAAGACTAACAATATGTTTAAAATAAGGATTCTACAACATTTATCCAGTATTAGGAACAATGACATGCACAATGCTCTCTTTAGACATGTTAAGGATAATCCTACTCATTGCTTTGGCTTCAGAGCCATAGTAAATGTGAGATTGAACAAAAGGGGAGGGGACATTAAACAATATACTGAGTTAGTTGAATCTAGGAAGATCATAGAGTTCACTGCACACAGGAACCCAGGTTTAAATGATGTAGTACCTATTAAGCCCACCTTAAGAAATAGGCGGGTCTTTTATTAACTTTTGATTGGTTGTATTTTGTTTAAATAGTGCTTTGTAACATTTGTTCATTGTCTGATGAAGGGTTAACACCAAAGCTAACTTGTTTGATATTTGTGTGGTTTTACTATACTATTTTATTAAAATCCTTTGGATACGTAACAGGACTCCTCCAGTGACTTTTTCTTGACTTTTGTGGATTCTACTGTGTCCTCTGGTTGAGACATCAGCATCAAGCATTTGTTTTTGGATTTATCTTTGCTGTTGTGCTTCATTGGTGCTGAACTGTTATGTCTACAGAACAACATCTTTTGAGTGAGGCTATGGACAATGGTGCCTTACAACAACGCCTCAATGGTAAGAGTCTTAAAAATCTTATACCTATGGAGAACCCCCTGCTACAGATGGGTTTTGAGACTTTAAAGGCTAATGGTCTTAGTAATTCCATACCAGCTACAGTAGATAAGAATTTTGAAGAACTCCTCAGGGACTATAGTTACAAAATGGGGAGGCTACAATGCCTTCAATGGCAAACCTTTCATTTTGAAGCTTGTCTCTCTTATGGCATAGTCCCTCGAGGAATGAGAGTCCTCTGTATGCCCACCCAAGGGATCGTTTTCCTGAGCTGTTAGCGAAGTGGCAGCTTATTAATATTAAGACTAGTTTCCAGTACATGGAACTCTTAAATGAATTCTTTGCACCTGAGATATCCACCTTAAAACAAGATACTAATGAGTTGCAACTTAAATTGCTCAATGACTTTAGAGGCAATGGTTACATGCAACGACTTGAGGAAGTTCACCGTTCTTTGATGGACAGTGATGATAAGTTAAAAACTGTTAAAATGAATAAGCTCAAAAGAGACTATACAGATTTTTCTGAGGGTAATATTTTTGTCTGGGTCAGACCTAGAGATACTGTTTTCAATAAAAATAGATCCGTTAACAGGAACTTTAATAAAGCTCCTATGTCTGACGTTTCCAGCAATGGTTTGCATCCTGGGTCAGTGAACACAACGTGCTTGTCCACTCCCCCAGAGGAACCACACAGTGACGTACCAATAACTGTTGACGCTGAATACACTTCCGAAGAAGGTATGGCAGCAACTCCTTGCTCCCTAGACGGCAAAGATACCACCGTGTGTTCGTTGAATTCAGCGACGGACCTTGTTTTACCTTCGGCAGCCAATTCGATGGATGTATCCACAGTTGATGGTTCACGTTTAGGGGCACGACCGAAAACGCATTTGGTTGGACAACATTTTTTGGATGTACTACCTGTTCCCGTGAAAAAGAAGCAAGGAGCATGGAAGCGCTCGTTGAGCGAGGGCAGGGACCCTCGAAAAAAATGGAGGACATTGGAGTGACTATTTCTGGTAATCATGATGCTGATGACATTGTTTTTAATTTGTCAACACATGTTTTGACCACAGATGAACTTTATGTTTTAAATAAAGGTCTGTCGTTTGTTCCTAGTAGAGAGAGTAACTATCAGGAAACAGTGATGGACCTTATGCCCTTTTGTAGAGGCATAGCAATCAAAAATATGTTTGGCAACAATGTGGTTCAAAAGTCTGTATTAAGACAGCCCAGTACTTTTGTTCCCCCACTTACACCCTCTTTGCAATTATTTGTTAATGCTTGTGAAAAAGATTTGCTTGATTATTTTCATAAAGGACATACTCACAGGTACCATAATTTAACTTCAGCCCAGAGACAAGCTCTACATGATTTAAGTGAGAATAGAAAAATTGTGATTAAAATGGCAGACAAAGGAGGTGCCATAGTTGTAATGGACACCACCTTTACAATAACAAATTGACACACATACTCTCTGACTCTTGCACTTATGTTCCTATGAATCCTTTAATGGTTAAACATCTGATAGACAAAGTCCACCAATCCCTGGAACAACTTTTAAATGATATGGTTATTAGTAAGGAACTATATAGTTTCCTTAAAGTGTAAGGTGTGGTCACACCACTTTTGAAAGGGTTACCAAAGATACATAAGTCTTTGACGGACCCCCCTTTACGACCCATAGAGTCAGGTAGAAAATGGGTGACAGAAAATGCTTCCATTTGGCTAGAAATCACACTTAGACCATATGTTGAAAAAATGGATAACATACTTTTAGATATGGGTGGATTTTTGAAAGGACTTGGTGAGATAGATAGGGCTACCCCCAAGGTGTGTTACCTCATGGTCACACTAGATGTGCAGAGTCTTTTTACTGTCATCAACAATGATTATGGCATTTTGGCTATTAGCACACTTTTGAAGGATAATGGAGCTACTGATCACAATATCACCCAGATTATTACAATGTTAAATTTGGTTTTGGAGAATAATGTGTTTCTGGGCTTGAATCATATGTATAAGCAGGCACAGGGTGTAGCCATGGGCACACCCTGTGCTAATTCTTATGCTAATTTAGTGCTTTCTTATTGGGAGAGCCTATATATTCTCAACAACAATGTATGGAAACCATTTATAGGACTTTATAAGCGTTTCGTTGATGATGTTATTTTGTGGAAGGGGGACAGTACTACATTAGAACTTTTCATTACATTTTTACATTCCACCACTGAATTTTTTAGGTTCACGAAGGAAACATCTTATACCAAAATAGATTTTTTGGATGTTTCAATAACACAAACTACTCTAGGTTTCTCAACAACAATGCATAAGAAGGAATGTTGGAAAAATACATTTTTGACTTTCGACAGCATGCATCCGCATTACACTTTTTCAAATATAGTGCATGGACAACTGGCTAGGATATCTAGGTTATGCACGGATGATACTTGTTTTGATGGGGAATTAGACAATATGGAAGGTTTATTCATTGACCAGGGTTATAATGAAGCCTTTGTTAAAAGTATTTTAGAGAAAAATAAAGGAAAAAGGGGGCATAAATATAAGCCTTGGCTGCATCGATCAGATAGTAGATTCAACTCATCTCCTAAGACAACAGTTCATGATGTTAGATCTAAGGTTATGCTCACATATAGTAGCAGTACTAAAGACATTAGTGGGATAATAAAGAAAAGCTGGAATATTCTTACCAGTGATGAAAAGATTAACACCATTGTTGGTCCCTCCCCTATGTTTGGTTTTAGGAAAAATAAGTGTTTAAAAGATATTTTATGTGGGGAACAGGTTACTGATCATGTCACCCCTATTTTACAAATAGGTAGTAAGCCATGTGGCTCTTGTAAGGCCTGTCCTTTCATTTTTCAGGATACTACCTTTATTCATCCCATTACTAATAAAGTATTCACACTAAAAGCTAGGACTACTTGTAGAACCAAAGATATAGTATATTTGGCCAATTGTAAGTCTTGCCCATGTTTTTATGTGGGTAAGACTAACAATATGTTTAAAATAAGGATTCTACAACATTTATCCAGTATTAGGAACAATGACATGCACAATGCTCTCTTTAGACATGTTAAGGATAATCCTACTCATTGCTTTGGCTTCAGAGCCATAGTAAATGTGAGATTGAACAAAAGGGGAGGGGACATTAAACAATATACTGAGTTAGTTGAATCTAGGAAGATCATAGAGTTCACTGCACACAGGAACCCAGGTTTAAATGATGTAGTACCTATTAAGCCCACCTTAAGAAATAGGCGGGTCTTTTATTAACTTTTGATTGGTTGTATTTTGTTTAAATAGTGCTTTGTAACATTTGTTCATTGTCTGATGAAGGGTTAACACCAAAGCTAACTTGTTTGATATTTGTGTGGTTTTTACTATACTATTTTATTAAAATCCTTTGGATACGTAACAGGACTCTTCCAGTGACTTTTTCTTGACTTTTGTGGATTCTACTGTGTCCTCTGGTTGAGACATCAGCATCAAGCATTTGTTTTTGGATATATATATATATATATATATATATATATATATATATATATGGGTCCCCTTCAGTAGATCGAACATATAACAAGTTCGAACCTCATGTGGCCGAGACCATATGTTTGAACTTGTGAATGTTCAATCGGACTGAATGGAGATCTCCATAATGTAGTGCGATCTCGGAATTGGTATATTTAAGTAAGGGGTGTGTGAGGGGGTCGCCCCCCTGCTACAGACGTTTAATTTTGTTTTTTGTTGTTTTTTTCTTTTTTTACTTCAGTGTTCAAACTATTACAAGTTTGAAAATATGGTCTCGGCCATATGTGGTTCGAACTTGT
This sequence comes from Protopterus annectens, assembly GCF_019279795.1. NCBI lineage: Eukaryota > Metazoa > Chordata > Ceratodontiformes > Protopteridae > Protopterus > Protopterus annectens. The sequence goes on from NC_056744.1 coordinate 824,302,699, forward strand.
AATATGTTCGATCTACTGAAGTAGATCTATATAAAAATATATATATATATATATATATATATATATATATATATATATATATATATATATATATATATATATATATATATATATATATATATATATATATATATAGATATAGATATATATATATATATATATATATATATATATATATATATATATATATATATATATATATATATATATATATATATATATATATATATATATATATATATATATATATATATATATATATATATATATATATATATATATATATATATATATATATATATATATATATATATATATATATATATATGGGAAGATTATAATTAGTCAAATGTTTAGAATATCAGATGTTTTTTATGCAGGCACAATTAATCGCATAGTCAGATGATCACAGTGCTCCAGCATTATGTCGTGCGAGATCAGGAAAGAGTGTGTAGTGGGAACTTGCCATCCCTCATTGTTGTACAGTCTTGGAATTCCTATATACATATATATATATATATATATATATATATATATATATATATATATATATATATATATACATATGTATGTGTGTGTGTGTGTGTGTGTGGGTGTGTAGCAGGGGGTGTGGGGTGAAGCAGCCCCCCATTGGGGTTGCAACATGGCTTCCCTTCTGCAAAAGCATTAGGCTTTATTTTATGACTAGTTTTAGATATTTTGCATTTTGACCTTATTATATTGATGTTTTTGTATTTAATATTCATAGGTTTATAGGTGTGTACTAGGCTAATGGCCCTGGTGGCTTTACAAGCCTAGCCCAATAAAATTGCCCAGGCACCATGCCACCTGATGTTAGTTCACAGTGCCCCTCTCCAGTAGGGCAACTCGAGTGATCCCTGTGGTGAACTTTGTTACCCATCCAGTCGTCAAGATTTCTCTTGAAGAGGGCCAGTGAGGTGCTCTGCTTGACATAAATAGGAAGCTTATTCCAGAGTATGGGCAGTCATTGGGAGATGAACTTGCCCTCCAGCATGTTCTGTTAAGTGTGGTAATAAGATTGTGATCTCTGGAGCATGTAGTGTGGGAGGATTGTGATTTCTTTAGGTGTGCATTTCTAGTAGGGCTGGGCTGGACATGGCTTTGTAAGTCAAGCAGAGATCACCTCTAAGTAGACAATAAGAGACTGAGAATAGCTGAAATTTCTTGAGTCTGTTCATGTAGGACATGTGTTTAAGGCCTAGGATCCTTTTTGTGAGGTACTTTTGTGGCCTCTCCAGCTGTTGTAGGTGTCTGGTCAGGTACATTCCAAACAGGGCATTATATTCTATGATTGGTCTAATTAGGGATGAGTAGAGAGGGATGATGACCTCTTTATGTGAAACCTTTGGTTATAAGATGTGCCATGTAGATGTACTTTCTGACCACAGTGGCAATGTGGTGGTCGAAGTTGAGGTGGTTGTCGACCTGTGTGCCCAGATCTGTTATGCCCACTTTAATGTTCACTGGGCTTCCATCAACGTGTTAATTCATGGGAACTGAGGTTTTTCCAAAGGGGATGATAACACATTTTTTGGCGTTAAGCTTCAGGCCATGGTTCCAACACCAGTCATTGGTCTCAGAGAGTCCCTTTTGTAGGATATCTGCATCCCTTGGGGAGTTGGTAATGACACCTAGCTTGCAGTCATCAATGAACTTGGTCAGCCAGAGTCCTTCTGTGTTGGTCTGGACTTCTGAAAAGTAGATGACAAACAGGAGAGACCCAGGACTGAGCCCTGTGGGACTCCAATCCTGACTGATTGACAGTCTGACTTGGAATCCGCAACATTCACTCTGTAGGTCCTGTCTGTGAGCCAATTTACAACCTACCTATTGACATAAGGATTGATGCCTAGTTTGGTGAGTTTATCAAAGATACCTGAGTGGGGAATGGTTTCAAAGGCCTTGGCCAGGTCAAGGTAGGCTGTATGCACTGCTTTACCCTTATCCACAGCCTTGGTGACTGTCTCGAAGAAGTAAACCAGGTTCAGCAGGCAGGCTCTCCACTTGACAAAGCCAGACTGGGTGGGCTCAAGAGTTTGGAGATTGCCTATATCTTTGTTAAGCAGGTCCATGATGATGCACTCCATAGCTTTGCATACCAGACTCATCAGGCTAATGGGGCGATAGTTCCCAGGGTCTGTAGTTTCCCCCCTTTATGGAGTGGGATGACTGTAGTAGTGCACCATTCATTAAGGACATAGCCTGAACTAAGGCTGTGATTGAACAGGGCACACAGATGTGGTGCCAGTTCGTATTGTAGTTCATGTAGGATGTAGCCATGGATATTATCAGGTCCCATGGACACTGTATTCTTGGCTTTGGACAATGCAGCTTTTATCTGTGCCACAGAAATGGTGGGCACCAGGCTTTCTTCTGGTATTGTGATAGGGCCCATGAGGGAGGGGAGAGGGCTAAAGTTGGCACTGAATCTGTCGGCCAGTATGTTGGCTATATCTGTTGGCTCACTATAGGAAGTGCCATTGTGCAATAACTCATATCAAATCTGGGTATTGCTTTGGAAGTTTTTGCTATAGCTATAGAAGGCTTTGTGGCAGTTTTTGGTGTCAGCCACAATTCTGCCTTCATAGCTGGCTTTAGAGGATTTGATAAGGGATCTCAGCTTTTTGTTGAGACTGATAAGGGAGGTTTTCCAGTCTTGTAACTTCATTTTTTCTGCATCTGTTTCTTCCTTCTGTTGTAGAGTTTTAGATAGCTGGGGACCACCAGATTGGCTTCCTTTTTTTTGAGAAGAGTGTCTTAGTTCTATTTGGTATGGCAAGGTCCATGCATTTGTGTATGTGCTCATACAGTGCATTGTTGAATGATTCAGCAGTTGTGCAGCTATTTTCCATTGGCATGGGTGCTGAGAAGTTATCCACCTCTGTTTTTAGTAGCACAAAGTGAGTTTTAGAGAGGTTTTTCAGGGTGATTACCTTAGCGGGGTTTGTAGGAGAGATGCAGATTATTTATTTATTTATTTATTTATTGCATTTGTTTACCTGGAAAGTCCACTGGGCATTAAATGACCCCATTTTCAAAGGAGGCCTGGGGAGAAAAGCTCCACATATAATTTCATGCAACAAAGTATACATAAACAATTAACAGGGTATATAAGGTAGAGATAGTACATTAAAATAAAGTAGTGGCACGTAGAACAATTTGGTGTTAACATTACATAAATTGATAAAACAGTGAAGAATTGTTTAAAATCATGGTACAAGTGTAGGAGTAGAAGTTTTAAATATTAAGTAATATTATTAGCAGAGAGAGAGGAAGTTATCTTAAAGGGTAAAAGAAAGAAAGAGGCAGGCGGCTTAAAGTAGGATAGCACAGGCTAAAGTGACAGTGAAGGAGTTGATATGATAGACAGAAGGGGAAGAAAGACTAGTTATAGAGTGAGGAGGAGTAGGATCCTGGGAGGGGTCAGGTTTTAGGTGTTGTTGAAGTCCAGGTGCATATCCAATGTGAGGAAAGATGAAGTTTAAGGGTTTTTTTTAAAAGCAGCGGGACATGCATGGTGATCACTTTTTGGTCAGATTTAACCAGGGAGGAATTGACTATACGTGTGGAGCAACAGCCTCCTGTGTTGGTGATAACCAGGTCAAGAATGTTGCTTCTTCTAGTGGTGATCAGAATGAGCTGGTCCAGGGCATTGGAACTGATACATTCCAGAAAGTGTTGGGCTTGTACATTGGTACTTGAATAGTTTTCCCACTTGATGGAAGGTTAGTTGAAGTCACCCAGTAGAGTATTGGGTTGGACCTTGGTAGATTCCAGGATGCTTAGGAACTTGGAGTGAGAGTCTAAGGACATGCTTGGGGTTCTGTAGCAGGCTATGACTTGCATCACCATCTTACCCAGTATTAGTTGTACCTGAAGTATCTTAGATGCATTATGCTGGGCTACCAGTTTAGAGGTGTGCGTATCCTTTAATATGGACATACCACTGTGTTTGGAGTTTACAGCCATATTCTGGGGCTAAAAGGTTTGGAGTGTGTTGTAGCCTGAGGGTGCAGGGGTGCTTTCTGCCTCTTTAAACCAGGTCCTTGTTGCAGCACAAATGTTGACAGTCTCCATTTTGAGGAGAGCTTTGAGAAAGTGCATCTTGGGATTTAGACTTCTAGCATTGAGCAGCATGACCTTCAGATTGCATTTTTTTCAAAATACATATTGTGTGTTTGATTATACATTAACAAGTATATATCTATATCTATATCTATAGCTTTATCTATATCTATACCTATATCTATCTATCTATATATACATATAAATAGGGTTTATACTGAAAAGCCACATTTCACTAATTCGACTTTTCAATGTACTGAAATATGTTCCATCAAAACCCATTAAATATCAACTCATTGAAAGCAAACTGAGAAAAGAAAAAAAAATAAAACAGTATCTTTTGTAGAGAAGCAACCCCCTGCACCCCCACACCACTGCTACTTTGTTATAACTCTGACATCACACAACAATGGTGAAAAAAAGAAAGCAATGTAACCCATTCTGTATGATCTCATACAGAACACCCAGACAGCTGCAAACAGCAGGGTAAGTGAAACTAATGCAAAGATGCACTTACACTGTTTTAACCAAAAGTGAGTGACAGATTCAAACAGCGGCATGCTTCAGTGTACTGAGCATCACTGTACTGCAACAAATACAAAATTCAAACATATGAATCCTGCACAAGATTGTGGAGCCCTAGATAGATACATAAATATATAGAAGGATATATATATATAATAAATATAATATGGGTATATTTCAAAATATATGCATATCAAAATACACTCAAAATACACACAGTTCATAATGCAGACACATCAAAATGCAAAAATCAAAAAGCTAACAAAAACATCCAAACCCACATTAAATAATCACAAAAAGAAGACAGGTATTTTACTTCTATGATTATTTTACACTCAAAATATAATAAAATAAAAAGCCTTGAACCAGCAATACCATAGAATAGGGTTTGTCTGAAAAGTAGTAGCATTATGGAAAGGTTTTTTTTTCTAAGGTAAGGTTCTAGGTTAGGATAAGGAGCAGGATGATGGTTAGGGTTTGGGGTTAGCATACATTAGTAAGGTGGGCAGGGAGCAATTAAATAGTATTGTATGATATAATATACTTCTTTGAGTATGTTATTGTCAGATTTATGTTCATTTTGGTTACATCTTAGTGAAGGATTTTGATTTATGTAGCTGCAGAACCACAGTTATGTATTCACTGTTCTTTCTTCCTTTCTTTTTCTCTTTCTTTCTTTCTTTCTTTCTTTCTGTCTGTCTTTCTTCTTTTCTTTCTTCCTTTCTTACATTCTTTCTTTCTTCCTTCCTTCCTTTCTTTCTTTCTTTCTTTCTTTCTTTTTTCTTCCTTTCTTTCTTTCCTTTTTTCTTTCTTTCTGTCTTTCTTCCTTTCTTCTTTTCTTTCTTTCTTCCTTTCTTCCTTTCTTTCCCTTTGGTTGGTAGGGCTTCTGCTTAATGTTTTGCTTTGTCCACTAACCTTAATTGAAAATTTCTCTTTTCATTATTTTGTATGTACCCTTCTTTCTTCAAATGTGATTATATTCCATTCTATCTGTTAAAAATGGTTATACTATGAATCAGTGAACTGCACAATCCCATCCATCCAAAAAAACAAAAAAAAATAATTCTTCAAACACGCAAGGACAGAGGAAAATTAATTAAAATTTTATTTTTAGAAGACAACTCAGTATGTACCACCTGATGTATGGGACAAGCCCCTCACACTCCTGAACTTATACATACTAACTCCAGAATCAGGCCAAGCCGATGAAAGGAGAACTCTCCCAAACAATGGGAATCACTGCAAGCACTTAGAAATCACACCTGCAGTGATTTTCTATGGAAAACAGTGACCAGCATTATATTCATATACATCTTTTCCTTTAGACAACTAATACACAAGGAATTTATCCTCAATTACCTGTAGAGGAGCTTGAAAAATATAAACAAAATAAATGCAGATAAAGTTGACACATATATGCATCTCGTTACAGAAATCACAAAACAACTATAGAAATCCTGCTTGTACTGAACAAGAAGCATAAAAATGGACTGAAAAGCATTAAACTCCCTAGGATAAAGAGGCATATGCACCAATCAATGTGAATTAAATATTCTTGAGTGTTACCTGAAAAATGCAACCTGTTATCTCCTTCTTTATATAGATAAGTCTGTCTAGGTAACTAAAAAGAAACACACAGCTCAAGCCAAGGCTATGAAGCTCATTATAAGAGCTATCAGCTCTCAGATCTCTAATCAGGAATCCAGATACCAGGAAATTACGGTGGTGATTAATATGCAAGTACACATTTAATAAATATATCTTTTTTTAAATTATAAGGGCAAAAGCAGTCTTTTTAATAGCAAGCCTTCTCAGATGAATACTGTTCTGTTTAATTAAGAGATCATGAATGCATTCATGCTGATGCATATAAAAAGGAAAGAGGTACTCCATCAATTATACATCAGAAAGCAAGCAGTGATCTGTTCCCCCACCCACCATACATCACTGATATGCATTTTAAATAAACATAGTGGCTCCATTATGTGATTTTCATAAGCAATTTCCCAAATTATCAACTGTAAATGTCCACAAATCAGGTAACCAAAAGGGAGGAAGAACAGAAAAGTCCTCTGTAGAAAACACTCCTTTATTGAATAAAAACACAGTAAAGTGCTTTCATCCCTCTTATAGGGACTTCTTCAGAACAATACCATCAGTATTTCCCAGAATTCATATACATCTAACAATAAACCAATTAGTGCCTATTAATTGCATTATTATTATATTACAAATTATTATTATTAGACAGAAGGTATGGTAAGAATACAAATGCTTTGAGTAGGCACCTTATGGAAAATGTAGGCCATTAATTTAAGTGTTTAATAATACAACAAATTAAAGTGGACCAACAAGGGGGGAACACTAAATGAGTTTTTAGATGTTTGTGAATTAAAATAGTACCTGGCCCTAGATGCCAGTAGGTTTCCAGGCATAAATGAAATGGTGAATTAAAATTTTTTGTTTAAATGAACCATATCTTGGGTTAACATTTATTGTTAGATGTATATGAATGCTGGGAAATACTGATGGTATTGTTCTAAAGAAGTCCCTATGAGAGGGATGAAAGCACTCCCACCAGGGACAGCAATATTCTAGACCTGGTCATTACCAACATGGATGACCGGTGTTCCGACCACAAGCTAATCATCCTACACATCCACATCCTGCCCCCCCCCCATTAGGGAAACCACCATAAAATATGTATCCAAAGCCAACTTCACGCTTCTTAAGACAGAAGTGGCAAACTTCACGACACCCATGCATATGGACAATAGAGGTACGACTGCTGAATCCTACACAAATGCACTTTATAAGCACTTACACGAGTGCATGGAGCATGCAATCCCTAACAGAACCAAGATGCTATCCTCCAAAAAAAGGAAGCCAATCTGGTGGTCCCCTGCCATAAACAAACTCTACAACAGAAGAAAGAAACTACTGCAAAAAAGAGTAAAATCCCATGATTGGAGGAACTCCCTGGTCAGCCTCAGTAAGAAGATGAGATCCCTCATAAAATCCTCCAAAGCTAGTTACGAAAACAAAATCGCCACTGATTCTAAAGACAACCACAAAGCATTCTATAGCTATGTCAAGAATCTCAATGGCAACACTCAGATATGCTCTGCATTACAGCACCATGGCACTAAATATACAGAACTAACTGATATTGCCAACATCCTGGCAGATAGGTTCAGTGCTAACTTTACCCCCCTCTCAACCCCTAAAGGGCCCATATCTGTACTGGAAGAATGCAAAGTTCCTGTAATTACGGCTGCACAGGTAAAAAACACACTCTCCAAAGAAAAGAACACAGCATTCATGGGACCTGACAACATCCCAGGCTGCGTTCTACTACACGAACTACAGAATGAACTGGCACCCCACCTAAGTACCATGTTCAATCATAGCCTCACCTCAGGCTTTGTGCCCACTGGATGGTGCACAGCAATGGTTATCCCAAGCCACAAATGGGGATCCACCATGGACCCCAGGAACTACTGCCCCATTAGCCTGATGAGCCTGGTCTGCAAGGCCATGGAACGTATCATCATGAAACTTATAAACAAAGATATTGGTAATCTCCAAACTCTGGACCCTACCTAGTTTGGGTTTGTAAAAGGCAGATCATGTCTCATAAACCTGACAGACTTCTTTAAAGCAGTCACCAAAGCTGTAGATGAGGGTAAGGTGGCTCATACAGCCTATCTAGATCTCACCAGGGCTTTCAACACCATCCCCTACTCTGGAATTATAGATAAACTCACTAAACTAGGTATAAATCTCTATGTCACAAGACGGGTTGCCAACTGGCTCACTGACAGAACCCACATTGTGAAAGTAGCAGAATCCAAATCTGACTTCAGTCCAGTGACAAGTGGAGTACCACAGGGTTCAGTCCTGGGTCCTCTCCTGTTTGGTATCTACTTCTCTGAAGTACAGGCTAACACAGAAGGTCTTTGGCTAATGAAGTTCGCAGATGACTGCAAACTAGAAGCCATAACTGAAACTCCTAATGATGTGGACATCCTACAAAAGGGCCTCATTGAGACAGATGCCTGGTGTCAAAGCCATGGCCTCAAGCTCAGTGCCAAAAAGTGCATTGTCATCCCTTTTGGTAAAAACTCTGTACCCATGAACTACCACATAGGCGGTAGTCTACTTAACACCAAAAGTGTGATAAGAGATCTTGGGACACAGGTGGACAGTAGTCTCTCCTTTGATAATCACATCACCACAGTAGTCAGGAAGTCCTTCTATGTGGCACACCTCATCACAAAAGGTTTCTCATCCAGACAAAAAGAGGTAATTGTTCCCCTCTACTCATCACTCATAGACCCATTATAGAATACAATGTCTCTTTTGGTATGTACCTCTCAAGACATCTACAACAACTGGAAAGGCCACAGAAATACCTCACAAAGAGGATTACCAGCCGCAAACAGATGCCCTACACAGACTATCTCAAAAATCTCCAGGTAAATTGTAGGTAAATTATGCAAAAGGTTAATGGATATAGTACTGCACAGGTAAAGTATATGAAAGGTTATTCAGTATTCCATTGAAAGATGTACCTACATTATTTTACATTTGAGAGATGAACCCAGCAAATATTTACCTAAATGTAGAGATATTCTTACTGAACTATTTCCTGTATATGGCAGTTATATGCAAAGCTCCGGGAAGGAGCTACATTTTTCACACAGACTCTACTGTTGTGATATTGACTTTCTCCAAGATGTCATAATCCTGACCACTAGAGGCACTCACTAAAACACTAGGTAGTACAGAATGTTCAGAAAATAGCCTTTTTCTTCCACTGGACCATTAGATACCAATAATAGCAATGTGTAGTCTACATGAACATAAAAAAACAAGCATAATTGGTCAACTGTATCAAGCACTTTACTTATATGGATCACAAGACTAAGACCGGGTAGCTTGCCCTTTATTTGTGCTAAACAGAGTATAGATAATGCATGTAAACACAGCAGTGTCTGTCTCACTACCATTTATTAAAAAAAACATGTTAGCAATTACAAAATATTGGTACACAATTAAATAAATAAGTTGTTAATGGGATTTTTTCCAGATTTTGCTAAAGAGTAAAACAAAATATTTATTAACATTAGATTTAGAGCCATTCTTGGGAAAATAATTGGAGAGCTTGTCATCAGATCTCTTAATGATTCAAATGACACATGACACAATTTACTAAACAGCAAGATAAATGAATTGGGAAAGATGCCATCAGATAAAGAAAGGAGATCCACAGTTCTTGCTCCTGCATAACAATTTTAGAATCATAGACAGGTTGACAGTGGTGAATGAAAGGTTGACATATACCTAACCTAATGTATCCCCTGTTTCTGAAATAGACTGCAATTGCCTGTCAAGCAGAGTACTTTCCTATCAACTTATAAAACCAGATTGGATAACAGGAATTGTGATCGTAAATTCTTATGAGGGGTATAGGGAGAAAGTGTAGGCAACATACTTACCTGTAGAGCAGAAGATTGTGGGTTCAATTCTTACACAAGGTAGATTGAATGCTGGCAGTACAGTGCAGCACAAGGAGGTACTGCACTTCTGAGTATCCCATCCTTCAGATGAGACATTAAACTAAGTCCCCATCCGCTTGAGTTGGTGGTATCTCATGTAGATGTAAAGGATCCCACAGCACCTATCAAAAAGAGAAGGCATCATTTATTTTACACAACAAAAAAATATTTACAAAATGTACACACATTTCTATTTTTAACTATTTATCATTTTTATAACATCTTCATTGTTATTCTTCCATAATAAATTCCCAGTCCTTCGACAACCATAATCTGCTTTTTTTTTGCAATATATCTGACAAAAATCCATTTTTAAATAAAAAAATGACATTTAATCTTTCATTCCAAATAACCCACATTATATAACATGTATTCTTCCTTCTTGTTCTAATATCCATAAATAATCATATTCATATCTATATTGTTTATTCCATTAATATTCTCAAAAAATGTTTCTTCACACAACTTTATCCAGAGTTTCACTACTATTTTACATTTCAAAAACATTATTTTTTTTTTATTTTCCATGTTAATATTCTTCGTAATTTTTAATTTCTTCATGTAAATATTCTTTTTCTTATTCTCTTTATCTCCAAGAACCTTTTGTACTTACATTTAAACATTCTCACTATTAATTTTTCATTCTTTTTTCTTTACTCATGTCAATACTCTTTACGAGTGTAAAGAAAAAAATAAACAACTGGATTTAGTAACCTGAATCCCTTCATCTTTACTCATATACAACACATCTCTTTTCTCTCTGTTTAACCTTCTATGAAACAAAACACTGATTGTACAATTTTCTTTTTATATTTTTTGTGGTATCATATAAACATTTGAGATATATATATATATATATATATATATATATATATATATATATATATATATATATATGTGTGTGTGTGTGTGTGTGTGTGTGTTATTTTTTCTATTAATACAGAATTACCAGAGATACCTTTTTCCTGAATGCTAATCTATACGTCCTCCACAGAAGACATATTTCTTTCATTTCTTTTATCAAACTTTCCCATTTCATCGTGATTAAATAATTTTCCCCAAATGTTATCCCTACAAAGACAAGCTCATTTGCTGAGAAATACCCATACCCAATTTTCACCATAATACCCAAACCCTTACTTGCATTTTTATTCAAAGTCATTTCCATTTCCTTTAAATTTCCATTCACACAAACCAACACTTCCCTCATCCATATTTTGATCTTAGCAACCACAACTATATTGCCTCTGTATGTCAAAACTATTGGAATCACCACCTACTTTTGTATCACATACCTAGCAATTTTCATTTTTTAAGTTATTTCACTCACTATTACATTGATTACCACTGCAGATAATATTCCAGGCATGAGACATCCTTGTCTTATAGCTCACATATTTCTTTACTCAAACGCCCATTCACTAATGCTCTCATTCTATTATTCCAATATACTGACATACTCTCCTAATTCTTTTACCTATTATATACTTCTCCATAACATCCCACAAAACATCATTTCTTACTGTATCAAATGCCTTGCTAATATCAGATAGCACAAGTTTCATATCCTCCCTTTCAGATACAATGTCATCCACAATTTCTCACACAACCAAGAACAATTCTTGACATTCATTCCCTTTTATACCATATATACTTTTTTCCATAATATCCCACATCCTTCCTTCCATTTTGCTCTGTATTACTCTCATAAAATGTATAATCTGTGTTAGTTAGTGTGATGGGTCTCCAGTTCTTTATTTCATTCTCATCATCTTTCTTCCACATAAATTTTAATACTCCACTACATAACTCTTCATAAACAAACCCTTCTTAACCATTCATTTAGTATTTACAAAATACTCTCTTTTCCAATCCACTAATTTCTTTTGCATTCCTTACCCTATGCCATCTGAGCTTGATACTTAACCAGCATTTACCTTCCTAAGTACTTTGACAATTCACTAATAGTCATTTCTTTTTCAAATTTTTCCTTAACTCATTCTGGATATTTTTTTTTTACTTTCCACACTCTCTTATTCCTTTTTACTCTTATACATATTTCCCTATGCTGTACTACACTCATAATTTGCTGTTGTGTTTTTTTTACCTAATTTCCTTTATTACACTAATAACTTCCCTTACTATTTTACCCAAATCTGCAAATATCTCATCCCTTCTCACTTGTAAATAATATTTCTGCCTAAATAGCAATGCCTTATTTTTTATTTATTTTATATACTTCTTTTCCCATGTTATAATACTCTCCTGTATTATTCTTTAAATTCTCTAATACATTTCTATACAATTTCCCAAACTTCACTTGCTCTTCCTTTCTTACCTCATCCTGCCATTGAAAAAAAAAACACTTTTTGTACATCATTTTAAGTTCAATCCACCAATCAGACCAATTTTTCTAACAGTCCTTCATGGTTGTATGATTCTTCCACAAATGCAGTTCTTCCCACTCTCCAGTTTTATATCATAATCTCTCATTTATTATTTGTGTTACCTTTCCTGTTTTAATATCCTCCCTTTCTTCTATCATCTCTATCCATATTGCTAAATGGTCTAAGAAACCTCCTAGAACTGTTATTACCATCTGCTACCACCAAACCTTCCCAAAATTGAAAATAATCAATTTTAGATCCAAGTGGCCCCCTCTATAAATCCATTGACTTTTGTTCCACACATTTAGTTTACCACATTCTATTACTTTTTGTATTTTTTTATATCGTTCCCTTTCTTTTTACATTTCCCTTCAGTCACAAAGTCCCCTGCAGTTATAATTTTCATGTTAACCACCACATAGTATCATTTTTGATAAAACATATTCTCTCTTTCCTTGATAGTTATATGAGTATATAATGTTATAATTCTATAAACATGTCCTCTCCACCTCACATCCACAGCAGTTAGCCTTCCTATCCTTCCCAATGTTACTTCTAGTATTTTCATTGTTTTTTACACATCACAGCCACTCCAGAACAACCTTTACTTCCTAATTTTCATATTATAATTCCACCCCACAATTTTCTATTTGCAGTCTTTCTTCACTTTTCAAGAATCTTGTATAATTTAATAGAATAACCTCCACAACACTTTCAGCACACAACTCCAGTATCCCTTTCCTTCTTACAGTGTTAATAATACTGTTGACATTTACTGAAGGTACTCTAAAGATGTTGGTTTTCCTTCTTTTTAAGTTTAGGAGAATTATTTTTAATTTTTTGTTACTTTTTCTCATCCCCAATGGAATATTTTTCATCGGTTTATGTACAAATAATCCTTGATCTTCAGAATCAGATTTTTCACTGGCTAGAACTTAAAACAAATATCTTAGTATCAATGCCTTCTCCTGACCTTTCTTCCTGCATGCACTCTCTGTCGTCATTTTTCTCATCTATATTTTTTCTTCTTCTACAATTTCTTCATCCATTTCACCCACTCTCTACACCCTCTTGTTGTCCTTCCTTATGTATGTTTGTTTCTCTTTCCCCTTCTTTTTCATTATTTACTGTTTGCTCTTGACAATCCATCTAAAAGTGTCCCTTTTTTACACAACCTGCATTCAGGCACACACCTTCTTTCTGCTCATCCTTTCTCCCACAAAAGAAAAAACCACAAAAATAGCACTTGGCAAATGTTTCACCATGTTTTTTTTCACATTTTAGAACAACTTCTAACCTGCACCCCCCATTCCATAAGTTTCTCTCATCTCTAAATTCACAGTATTATCAACCATTTCACATGAACCCTGCATGCATCTTTTAACATTGTCTTCTTCTAGTACATTAGCTTTAAACTGCAAAGTAACATTTTTTAACATTTAAGCTATTACCAAAAAATAAATACTTGTTCTACAGGTAAATGTTCTTTTTGTCACAAAGTTCCAGAAATTTCATCATCAAACTGTAAAAATAGACTGAATTTTTTGAGCTTTAAAGCCCAGAACAGTTACTTAACTGTCCATTACACAATATCTGTCTATTATAGTGTAACTTTTTGTTCTTATTCTCACAGCTGGTCTTCTCTTCTTTTTAAAAACAGTTTTTCTTGCAGAGTGTTGCATTTCTCCTTTTTTTGCCTGCTATCACGGCTTTATAAGCTATAGTTACTGCATTATCTGCTGCAACAAAACCAGGCTCCTTCTCATTTTTTTTTTTTTTGTTGCTTTCCTGTTTTACTTTCTGTAACTGCCACATAAGTTTTAATTGTTGCATTCCCTGCTGCCACATCACCTGGTTGTTTTTCACATTAACATCCAAAGCACTTCTGACAAAGTTTTCTGTCATCTCACCCCATGAAACAGCAGAACTGTCACTTGTATTATCCTGCTCAGTTAGTTTTAACAAAACATCATCAGCAAGCGCTCCTGATGCCAGTTCTGTTATCTGCACCATTTCAAAAGACTTGCTTACTTCCTCCTCCATGAAGATAGCCAAACACTGCTCATTTGTAACACTCACCACACAGGAATATGTATTTATATTCTGATGATCCATATTGAACAATTTTTTTCTCCATATTCTCACTTTCCACCTCCAAACTTTCCATTGCATTTCTCTTCTCATCCATGCTGCTGTTTCCCTTAGGCCTCTTGTATGATTCTGTAGGAGTCATCTGACACCATTTATCAGCCCCAAAGGGAACAAAATGTTCCACAGTGCCCTGGCTAAATTTCCACCAGTAGTAAAAAAAATATCCCCTGAAAAGAGGCTATTAGCCTAATGGGAATAACCTGGTCAACAAGGAATAAAAATCAAAGAGCTGTTCTAGTTTTCTACCTATATTGGTCATGTGGATGAGATTCTTGATGTTCTATTTGGGACACAAGCTTAGTAAGAACTTATGAACCTATGTAAAATGAGGCATGTTGTCATTATTGTTGTCCTAAGAAGGAATGTGTTTAGTAGAGTTCTAGGAAAAAGTTCTTTGAAAGCAATCCGTACATACAGTAGCTTTAACATGCTCATGAATTGCTTGGGGGGCTTCATTTATATCAGTTTAGAGTCCTAGAAAGCCTTTTCAAAGGAGTTTGGTACACCTACAGAGCAGGTGGTATTTTCAAAATATATCTGAGGAATTTCCAAGAATCATTTGGCCTTTCAGTGTGAGCAGTATTGTTATTCTTCTCCTCTAAGCTTTCAGAACCACTGCTGTTGTCATCATCCTATAGTACATAAAACCACCATTGCAGTTCAATGAATCATGGCTGACTTGCTGTATGCAGAAACCTGAACTCCATCTTACCTGGTGGCACTAGGCACAGCCGCGGGACTTATGCTGCCTTGTCCAAGAAAACATGTCTCTCCCTAAAGAAGAGTGTTACTAAACAGTCCATCATGTGTAAGCTATGATTCAGTCAGTGATTTGAATTATGGTTTGTTGGACTATTAATTCTGCAGAAATCCCTGAGATGCTAATATCAACATGGTGTGTGTGTCATGGTTGAAATGGTCCATCTGGAACGTGTCACTTATTCATTTTACAAAAGAATAAATTAATCTCCAAATATTCCTACAATAAAGTCTTTTTCAAGCTCTTTAAAAGTTTCAAAAGTTACCACCACAGAAGTATTTAAGTATTACATTGTGAGCAATGATGTAAACTTAGTAATTAAACTACCACATGACCAAGACTTAATGAAATGTGCAAGCTAATACTAAACCAAATGGCATCCAATAACACCTACAAACAACATTGTCAGTCAAAGAAATAGATATATTTCACACAGACTCCAGTTGTCACACTGCCTTTCTCCCTTGAAAACATATCAAAAGGTGGCACATCATTTTCTTGGAAGGAGATTTCCACAGTAGGCTTTTGTAAAGTTTCAATAACATCACAGACTGTAGTTTGCTGTAATAGTAGCTTCTAGTGAAATAAGAGCATAACTGTTTATGTCATATAACTTGTGTATTTTAGTCAGATTGTTGTTGTTGTTTTCAGTCATTTAGTTGAATGTGACTCTTCATGAACTCAAGGACTTTGGCATGTCAGACCTTTTCTGTGAACAGTGGCTTCTTTAAACTCTTTCGAAATGATCATTACTTCAGTAAGGTTCTCCATATATCCTAACCTCTGTTGGCCTATTCTTCTTTGGTCCTTACTGTTTCCCAGTATGTGTCTTCTTTAGTGAAACATGCCTTTGCTTTAATTGACCAAAGTATATGAGTTTTAATTTTACTAATATTGACTGGTTCAGTCTTTTTGCAGCCCATGGAATTCTCAAAAGTTTATTCAAACACCCGAGTTAAAATATATCAGTTTTCTAGAGCTTAGCCTAGCTTAAAAATCATATCCAGATTTGCCATAATGTTTCTTATAAAAAGCAAATGCCTTTTAATTTCATGGCTGCCATCCCCCTCAGAACAAATCTTAATGTCCTGGAAAATAAAATCCTCACTGCCACCCATTCTTCTCCATATATTTGCAAAGAAGTGATACTGATAGATAGCATAATATTATTTTTTTCATGCTGAACAACAAATTAGCTTTTGCATTCTACTTTTACTCTCATCAAAAGGCTATTCATTTCTTTCTTAATTTCAACCATTACAGTGGTTTCATCTGCAGATCTGAAATTCTAATATTTCTCAAAGCAATTTTGATTCTAGCATTTGCTTCATTTATCCCAGCATTTTCATGACATGTCCATCACATGAATTGTATAAGTATTGTGACAATATACAGGCTTGTCTTACTACTTTGCTAGTCTTGAACCAGTAATTTACCCCATATTCAATTCTAACGATTCTTGTTCTACATAATGATTCTTCAGGAGGCAAATAAGGTAACTCATTCTCATTACAGTGCGTATTTGCCAAAGATTTTGTTATGATCCACATAATCAAAGGCTTTGCAGTAGTCAGTAAAATAAATGTAAATATTTCTCTGGAATTCCCTTGCATTCATTATCCGGTGAATGTTGGCAATTTGAGGTCTGGTGTCCTGCCCCTTCTAAAACCAGCTTGTACATCTGGCAGTTCTTGGGACATATACTGGTAAAGTGTAGCTTGTACACTCCTGAACATTACCTTGCCCCCATGTTAAACAAGTGCAATTGTTTGATAAGTTTAGCATTCTTTAGCATTGCCTTTTTTTCGGAATTGGAATCTAACTCTTTTCTAATCTATTTGCAATAGTAGTGTATTCCAAATGTGTGGGTAACTTCCAAACAAAACTGTAACAACATAATTTAACATAATTTCACAGAATTTTAAGGATTTCAGCTGAATTATGTCACTTCTTGTAGCTTTGTTATTAACAAAGCTTTCTAGGGTCCATTTAAATTTAATGTCAGAGATACCTGGCTCTAGCTGAAAGATCACACCATTATAAACATCAGTCATGTTAGGTTCATTTTATATAGTTCTGTATATTCCTGGCAACTCTTCTTAATTTCTTCTATTTCTTTTAGGGTCCTTCTAACTTTTTTTTTTACCATGCCCATTTTTTTAAGATGGGCGTTTACCTCAATGCCTTAATGTCATCAAGTTTCTTGAACAAATCTCTTAATATTTCTTTTTTATTGCCTATCATTTTTTGCACTGTTGATTTAAATATGTCTTTGCATCTTTCCTCTCTGTGTTCAGTTTGACTTATTTTCTTATCTCCATTTCATTTTGTTCTCTTTCTTTCCTCAGTTTCTTTAAAACCTCCACAGATAGCCACTTTGCCTTCTTAGTCTATTTTTTTAGGAATATTTTTTGATGCCACTTCTTGGACAATATCACAAACTTCGGTACCTAGTTTTTCAGTAGGTCTGTCCATGAGATCTAATCTGCTAAACCTTCATCATACTTCACTGACATAGATGCTTTTATTATTTACTTTAATTCTAAATTTTGCAATAAGAAACTGATGGTTTGAGGCACAGTCAGTCCCAGGTCTTGCTTTTGCAGATTGCATGCAACTCTTGCATTTCCTGTCATATCAGAGTACTTCAGCATATTGGCATCCTTCTATCTTTAATTCATCCACATCATAATCTCTAGCACTAGTTGCACTTGCCTCTGCTCTTCCACATCTGTATGCTGGACACCTTCAGAGCAGAGGGTCTCATCTTCAGGTGGCATTTCAACATGTCCCTGTTTCTTTTGTCTATGGGGTTTTCTTAGCAATAATACATGAGTAACTTGCTATTACATTCTTCATTGGTATGTGTTTAGTTGGTTTTATGGGTATTGTTGGAATTGCTGTGTAATGGGACTTCAAATAACAGAATAAAAAATAAATTGCAGTATCTGTAGGATTACGGGCACTATATTAACAAGACAATTACTTCAGTTAGCGCTTTCATCTCCTTTCACTCTCAGAGACTTCTTCAGACTAAAATTCATGGTTCATTACATACATTAAATACCGATTCTTGGGATACATTACCCAACAACATCCAATCTAAGTTAAAACTAGTCACATGATAAAATGGGCTAAATTAAAGAGAAAGACTAGCCACATGATAAAATAGGCTAAAATGAGAAATAAAACTTCTACAAAAGTTCTAAAAAAGTCAGTGTTTTAACCCTTTTCTTTTTAAATACATAACAAATTCCTCTCTATTATTGAGACCAGGGAAAAAACATGCATTTAATTTAACTTGCCAACAGTACTCTAGCCATCCTGGTCCTTCCTCTATGTTAATAACATTCTTGGTGTTACTCAATGCTTCTAATACTAAACATTTGAAGTTAACTTTGCATTTACTTTCTTTATAGTGTTTAACACATAGCATTCTTTTCATCTCCATTGGCAATAGCATACTTATGCTCGTAAATTCTTCTGATGAGCTCCCTGGTAGTTCTTCCCACATAAAAAAGCATGACAATCCATGCACATTAGTAAATAAACTATATTTTTACTCTTACATGAAAAGCTTCCTGGTATTCTGACTACATAGTTTCCCACTTCAATTTCACTAGAGTCACTATACAAATAATTGCACATGTTACAGTTGAAACACTTATTCATTCCTTTTTTACCTTCAACTTGTATTTTTTATTCAGTTTACTTTGAAAGAAATCTTTGTAATTTTTAGCTCTTTTTTGTACAAACCTGGATCCTGTACCTATCTTCTTAATAATTTCATTATTAGTTTTGAAAATACCCCAATTTCTAATAATAATACTTTTTATAGCTTTAGAATCAACACTATTTTGTACTTCTAGTGCTGTCTTGTGTGTATATTCTCTTCTTTTTGTACTATCATATTTAGATACTTTTTTTCATCTATTTCTTTCTTTAACAACTTATTCATATCCTTGTAAGGATACCCTCTAAATCCCATTCTTTTACAGAAATGTTCAGCTTCTTGTATGAAAAGATTATCATCTTTAGTAAGATTGCTTATCCTTTTTAACTGGCCCTTAATGTTAGATTTTGTTTTCTTGGGAAGGAGACTAGAATAATGTAAGTACATGTTGTTCTGAAAGTCTTTCTTATAAATCTTAGATATCAACCTATTGTCTTCCTTATAAATAGTATGATCTAAATAGTAAATTCTGTGCATGTCATAATTATAAGTAAATTTAAGATATGTACATACATTATTAATATATTTCAGGAAATCATTCACGATATCAATAGGCCCTCTCCAAATTAAAACGACATCATCAATAAAGCAAACCATCTTTAATATATATTCATTATATTCACTATTGATGATGTTAGCTGTCTCCCAACCTTGCATAAATACATTGGCATAACTGGGAGCTAAAGTTGCTCCCATAGCCGCTCCATTGATTTGAACATACAATTGTTCATATAACTTCAAATAGTTGTAACTTAATACCAGATCAATCATTTCCATAAGCAATCCTACCATATCAGAAGAGAAGATTTTAGATCTTAAAAGTTCAATTCTGACTGTTTCCATACCATATATATTAGGAATCATAGTATAGAGGGAATTAATATCCAATGTAACTAGCACATCAGTTTCATTCACAACTACAGTCTCAATTTTACTCAAAAACTCAAAGCTATCTCTTATATATGTAATGTTTTTAGGTACCACTTTTTGTAACACTTTGTCCACAAAAACTTCAGATAAACTACAGCAATACAGTTCTACAAGACAGGCAAATATAAATAAAATGCATTTTTTAACAACAAAAAACAGTGCTAGTCCTTCTGTTCTTTTCAAAGAAGCTTTACATTTTAAAGTGTACTTTAAAGCTTAAAAGTGGGATACTTAAGCCTTAGCATTTTAAATAACAATTTCATTGTATTGTGATGATGCATACTTTTACCAACATTCTTCATGAATATCATTTCAAAGGTTACAGTCATTTGCTCATGAAACTTACTGATTGATTCTTTTATCTTATCATGGGATTTAACCAACTGTATAAACAGTGTTTTATTCCATATAACCAGTCTAATTTTGTGTTAATGAAAGAACAGAAAGTGCTAATAGGTTCATAGGTCCATAGTTGTGTACTAGGCTAATGATGTCTGGGGCCCTAATAAGCCTGGCCATGCAACAAAAATATGACCCACAAATTTGATTTATATAGGGGGTGATTTACTGACTGCCTCTGTCCATCAGAGGCAGAAGTGACAGACCAGGGGAGATTTCCAATTACCCACCCGTTGGTCCAAGTTGTTCATAATTCAGGTTAGAGCCAAACTTTGCTTCACATGGGTGGGGAGCCTGTTCCATAGAATGGGAATTCAATGAGAATCAAATCACTCTTTCCAACATGTCCTGTTTGTGGTGCAAGCAACATTTAGGTCTTTTGATCTAGTAGTTCAGATGCTGTTTGTTTTGTAGAAGGAAAAAAAAAAGTTCAGCAAAACAGGGCTAAGGATGCCTTGCATGTCAGGCAAAGGTCACTTCTCTAAAGAGACGGTGCTTTGAGGTGGTCAGCATAGGTCACTACGTTTACTCCCTGTATTCTTTTTGTAAGGAACCTTTGTGAACATTCCATTGCTGCATTTATCTGGTCAAGTACATACTAAAAGGGGAATTCTACCCTATCATGGGTCTACTGAGGGCAGATTACAGTGGTATGGTGACCTCTCTGGACCTAGATTCCATGCTCTTATTTATAGGTTGAGGAACATAGAAATATTTCTTACTACTTTGGACAAATGTTTGATGAAGGCTAGGTTGCTATCTATATGAGTTCTAAGATCCCTGACTAGTGAACCAACTTTTAGAGATATTTTATTGATGACATAGTCACCCTGGCTGGACTGTCAGGTTCCCAAAAGGTGCTATTATGCATTTCTTAGCACTGAGATTTAAGCCGTGGCTTTGATATCAACTGTTTATCTGTGTTAGACCTTCCTCGATGGTGTTCTCTTCTTGTGGGATTCAATAACTACTCCTAGTTTGCAATTATCTGCAGTCTTGCTCAGCCAGATGCCTTTAACATTGACTTTGACCTCTGAGAAGTAGATGTCAAAGAAGTGTGGGCTCAGCCTAGAGCCCTGAGGGACTCCACTGGTGACTGGCCTATTTGTGGAGGTGGCCTTAATGATCCTAACCTCTTCAGTCCTATACGTGAGCCAGCTAGTTATCCAGCGCCTTATAAAGGGGTGTATGTCTAGTTCCATAAGTTTGTTCACAATGCCCAAGTGAAGTTTTATATGAAATACTTTAGCCAGATCTGCAGAGACAGTATGCACTGCTTTCCTTTCATCCATTGCCTTGGTGACATTTTCAAAAAAAATCAAACAAGTTCAGTAAGCTTGACCTTCATTTGAAAAAGCCAAACTGGGTAGGATCCGGTGTCTGGAGGTCTCCTATGCCCCTATTGATAATTTCCATGGTAATTATGTCCATGATTTCACAAATAATCCTAGTCTGACTAATGGGTGTGTAGTTTTTAGGGTGATAACTATCACAGTCCTTCATTCTCATAGCACAAAGCCTGTTTTAAGACTATAGTTACATAGTGACTCCAGGGGTCTTGATTAGTCATATTTTAGACTACTCAGGAGGGGCAATGCATCATTCTCCTATATTTGTGTATACAAGGTCCAGTATGTTGGAGCCTCTAGTGACACATTTACTATTTGGTCAACAGTGCTTGTATCTATGAAGTCCAGGAATCTCTGCACCTATAGATTTGAGGTTGTGTAGGATTTCTGGTCTATAAGGAGGTAACTTAAGTCTCTTATCAGTACAGTGTTAGAATGGATTGTACATGTCTCCAGTAGGTCCAAGTACATATTGCTTCTTGCGACATGAATGGTGACCTATATCTAGCTAGGATATGGTACAGGATTTTGTCTATGGTGATCTACATGTGGAGGAACTCCAATGCGTCATACTGTTTGCCCAAACTAGAGGTGTGCTTGTTAGTAATGTATATCATGACACCTCCACCTTTAGCCCATGTCTGTGCAGCTACTGGTCTTAAAGTGTGAAAGGCACTGAAACCTTGCACTGTCAGGGTACTCTTTGCTGCTTTTAACAATGTATTGGCAACTGCACAGATGTCTACATTCTCAAGTGTGAGAAGAGTGTGGAGGGAGTGTATTTTTTATTTAGGTTACTAGCATTGAGCAGTAACACTTTGAGATATAATTGAGTTGATTTTACTATGTCAGTAAGATTTTCAATTTGGTATTGCCTAAAAAATGTATTATGCATCTGGGTAATGTTTTAGCCAGCATTTGAAAGCCTAGAGGAGACAGGTGCAAACAATCTTTGGCAAAGCATTGTGGTCTGTTAACCATGTCCGCTCAAGCTTACAAATATTGAATCCTCTTAAAATGACACCAGAAAAACAGTAAATTGTTAAAATCAATCATAATTTGCTCATATTGTGGCATCACCCTAGGTGATGTTAATATGTTGTTTGATGTTAGGATCATACCAGGCTGATATACATGGTCTGAAACCTTCATAATATCTCTTTTCATATTGTCCATGGAGGTATGTTTCAGGTCATTTACAACGACATGGACTATGATGGACTCATACTGTTATCTTTGGAGTAATAAAGTGTGTGTGTGTGTGTGTGTGTGTGTGTGTGTGTGTGTGTGTGTGTGTGTGTGTGTGTGTGTGTGTGTGTGTGTGTGTGTGTGTGTGTGTGTGTGTGTGTGTGTGTGTGTTTTGCAGATCCTTGCTCAAATAAGCAGCTAACAGTTCTCTTCTTCTTGTTCAGCCTGGTTATAGGGGCATCTGTATGTCTTACAACAGAGTCACAGAGTCTACTATGATGAGAATCCTGGGAATTGGGTTTGTTTGTCTTAGGGGCATTGTTTTTTTCCTGAGTGTCTTTGGGCTTGCAGAGGCATAGCTTACCAATGGGTGATCTAGCTGATCTTTGTTGTTTAGGAAGAATGATTTTATGTGCCTTAGTATACATTAGTCTATGTGTGTTTTGTGTGCTATGTGAGGTGGGTGCTGTGTATGTGGTTTCAACAACATGATCTGCACTTTTATGTGAGAGTTTAGTCTCCAGTGTCATTGTGTAAGTATACCTCTTGCACTATTTGTCTGTTTTTTTTTTAAGGATTAAGTGGTTGCCTGTAAACATAAGACAATTGCTACATTGTCTCAAGATGCCAATATCCACCAAGCTGGCTACAGAGAAGTTAGGAAATTGCATATCCCTGCTGTCCAGTCCTTTGATTTGTGAGCTACAAGGGGGTGGTGTATTAGAATTAGAGGGATGTTAAGGGTCCTTTGTTCGTGCAGACTAATAAGTGTGCTTTATTACATCAGATTATGCTAACCAGTATTAAATTCTATCATATTTAATCTTTATACAATACTGAATTCTACTAAATCTACAGGTATTTTCTACTCGACATTCAACTAGCTGATCTAAGCTTGTTGGCTCACAAGGTATTTGCTCTATAGTCACTGCTTTACAGGGGACAGTTTTATGGACTCCTATAGGGAAAAGTTGCTTTCTAGGTGTTTGTCATTGTACAGGGCATGATTAAACATTGCTGTCTAGTGAGAAACTGCACAAATGCACCAAATTAATAGCAGCACTTAAAAAAGCAGTAGGCTAACTAATGATCTTGCTGGCCAATAGAATGACTACACTATGTACCATTTGTATATTTCCCAATTCATACAGACTAGGCACACGCCTCCTGCTAAAACGTAAATAAACCTGTTCCTCCTAATGTAAAAACACAGTAGGAGAGACCCACAAGTGCAATGCTAGCACAAAGCAGTCAGACAACTAGCTGGAAATGTCTTGCCGAAGGTGATTTCAAGATGGTCTTACAGCAGTAACAGTGAGAAAAAGAGTATATTTTTTACAAAAATACTGTGAAATGCACACATAAAAGGAGGAAACAGTAGCAATCAAAAGTACTTAGCTTTGCCTAGATGGCACTGAGTACAAGTAAAATACTGCTGGAACACAGGCTAGTATGCCAAGCTTTACTGAGTTCTGGGAAAACGAGCAGGCGACAACATGTAGTATAGGAGGTTTCCTCAAGAGCAATACCAGTTTGTTGGGTGAGTATTCATTATCATAGATCCATGGAAAACAATGGGTGGGAAGAGTACTTAATTAGCTTATACACCACACAACAGAAATGAAACGGGGGACTGAGGGATTTTGGGAATCAGATTGTCATAAGTGGTGAAGACCAGAGACAAGGAAGAAATATGCTGGCTAGAGAGGGATACAATCAAATAAAGCTCCTTCAGAAACTTTAGCTTAATGTCTCAGTGGGATGGTGGGCAGACACAAAAAAACAAGGGAACAGAAAGGCACCAGAATGCAACTTTAAATGGGTATATAATAAGCAGATCCTAAAACTGTAGGAACAAAACTGAAATATTAGCAACTGTAAAAGCAGTGAAGTACAAATCCTGGAGGAGAAAACAGAATACTCTCACTACTGTAATTCTACTACAGTTTAATACAACAGACAGTGCAGAAAGTTGCCAGTATCATCGTTTATTGAAAAATGCAGTAGTAAATGAATAAATAAGGTTCACATTTGACAGTAATTTACAGTTCTGCCACAACTGTGAATGAAACTATGAGACTAAGGCCCAGCAGACTTTAAAACACAAACAGCTAGCTTTTTTACAAGTAATTCTACTTGTAGAGATAGAAGCACAGTATAATGCAGAAACCCAATCTTCCCACAACTGAAAAATTAGATACAAAACTAAAGTCCAAGAACAAACTAAAACAATGCAAACAGATGTCTCTTTTGTCTAAAACATGGAAGAAGGTAGAATAGTACAAAGAAGTATCCCTACACAGTCCACTATTAGTGCAACTGAAATATTTAAACAAAACTGAAATAAAAGCATTTTTTTCTCTTTCCTTATTGATGAAAAGCTTTTTACATACAGTTGAGGGATTTCCACACCTTTTCAAGTCTTGCATAAAAGATGCTGGTTATTTTTTTTATTTTATTCAAACCAAAAGCAATGTTTACTTTAATTTGCCCATCTTGTGGAAGTTATTGCTGTACTTTTTAAATTTAGGTGTATATATGAGGTTAGTTCTTGTCTTGTACATATTCTGTGTGGGGAGTTTTTGGCATTTCTGTAAATATATTCTGTGTGTGTATGTGTGTGCGTGCATGCATGTGTGTGGTGTGGTGTGTGTGTGTGTGTGTGTGTGTGTGTGTGTGTGTGTGTGTGTGTGTGTGTGTTTGTGTGTTTTTGTGTCTGTGTGTGTGCGTGTTCATTTGTGCATGTGTGTATGACAGAGTGATACAGAAGGATCACTGTTTGTCTCAGTCTCAGTTTGGTGAGAGACAGTTATTTTCCTTTCCCCTCACCCTGAGAGTTGGTTATGTTAAGTAAGGAGAAGACGAAGCAATGCCCCTTTTGAGGGAGGTGGGGGGTTGTCTCCCACCAAAATGCATGTTTAAGATTTTGATGAAAGCAGTCTTACTATTAACAAAGTGTCTTTTGTTGCTTTTGGTATCTGCATGGTTTTGTTTCAATAAGCTGGCTTCTGAAATGTCTGGTTCAATATCAGGACTTTTGCTGTATTTGCGTGTAATCTCACAAAATTTAGTTCTTAAGGTGCTGCCACTGATGTGACCCTTCCCCCGAATTGCATTTTATGAAACATTGTTCTAATGCAAAAAAATAACTTAATATTTGCTTACCTGTCAAAGTATGAAATATTACTGACGTAAAATTGCTTTCCAAATTAAATCTAAATTTGGAAATTAAAACATGCCCATATATACATCTTCATAAAGGGCATTCATTTAACTATAGACTATAGTTCACTTAAAATAAGTTCATGCATATTTTCCAAGAAAGAAAAATTCAAGGTATTAGACATTAAAAAGTTTAAGCACTGAACCAGGTTTTCTGCATGAAAGCAGTATGGATTCTAAAACTGCAGCTATAGTCACACTGCTGACTTCAGCTAAAATGGTGAGACAGAATACTCATTATCTGTGTCATAGCTGTCTGTATGGCTAGCATGAATGAGACTGGAAAAGTTGTACTGGTAAATTTAGTGATGACCAAAAGACTGCTAAAAGACTAATTTACACTCTATCATATTTAGCAACACAAATCAAAACGTGTGAACCTTCATAAATTGTCCAGCAGGCAAGTCCTAAATACTCAGTGTGAAATGGTATAAGGATATTGTGCAGTTTGTGAATTAGAGATACTTTATAGAAATGTATTTATGACTTAATTTTTAATCTGTACATTTCTTACAGCAAATGTAATACCATGATATTATTTGAATGTTTGATGAAAAGGTACTGAATTGCTTTATAGTGCTAATTATAGGAAGTTTTGGAGTGATCACATCTCAGATAAACATCTGTATCACAAGAAATTCATAAGAAATCATTTTAATGTTTCAGTTTTCATAATTGCTGGCTGCTTCTTTGTTTTTCCTATTGTTGATAATTCACAGGATAAATGCAGGCCTATGTGAAAAGAATGACATATAACAAGAAAGTTGCCAACAATGCACTGAATCCATTTCTGGCTACTTTGATAGAAAGTGTTACAAGAAGTGCTACATTTAGCATGCTGGTTTTAATCCTACTAATAGTTCATAACATTTCTCAGTTTTTGAACAACTAGTATCAGATCCATGGATCAAGCCAATGGAAATGTGATGCTGAGGAGGACAGGGTAACAGATGGCCTAGATCTGCTGCAACAGCTGCCAAGAGGTAGTGTCCTTCTGATGGATAAAAACAGATCTTGTACCGATCCCCTTCAATAAACACAACACACCAAATTACATTTGATGACCTTTATTAAACTTTCATAAACATAACTTTTTTAACCAGTATTTATTACAACTAAAAACTATTATAGTTGATTTTAATCACAGCATAAACATTCATGTAATGTTAGTCAGGACAGTGTGACCTCATTCATCCTGACCCAGTAAGCAGCGTCCATACCTCCACTTGCTTATTTATGAAGCAACGTCCCACCACTCACTTCTTTTACCATTTACAGAATTACACATCCAAATAAATAAGCAGCATCCTTACATCCACTCACTTAACTTATTTATTAAGCAGCCTCCAGCTGCTAACTTTCCTTTCCCATCTCATTGAAATGAACATCCAACCCTAGAGGGGGGGACAGAAGAGGACAAGCCTGTCTCTCTACTCCACCCTACCCAGTCTGATAAAACAACCACAATCCCCACTATTCCCTCAAAAAAGGGGGAGGGAGAGCGGGTAGCAAATTCATGCCAAAATGCAATTTCCTGCCCAGCTACACTTGCGTAAACCCCCTAAGCCCCTCCCTAATCTTACCTCATTTCCTCCCATTCATCCCTTCTTCCCAGTTAACCCTTTCCACCTCCTACCCTCTTAACTTCCACTAATATATCTATCAAATCCCCTT
This sequence comes from Protopterus annectens, assembly GCF_019279795.1. Lineage (NCBI taxonomy): Eukaryota > Metazoa > Chordata > Ceratodontiformes > Protopteridae > Protopterus > Protopterus annectens. The sequence continues at coordinate 824,330,664 of NC_056744.1, forward strand.
CTGAAGATGCTCCAGAACAAATTGGTCTGTTACCAAACCTCATTTGTCCCAGTCCCCTTCAATAAACACAACACACCAAATGACGTTTGACAAGCTTTATTAAACTTTCATAAATATAACTTTGTTAACCAATATTTATTACAACTCAAAACATATTATAATTGATTTTAATCACAGCATAAACATTCATGTAATATTAGTCAGGACAGCGTGACCTCACTCATCCTGACCCAGTAAGCAGCGTCCATACCTCCACTTGGTTACTTATGAAGCAGCATCCCACCACTCACTTCATTTACCATTTACAGAATTACACATCCAACCAAATAAGCAGCGACCTTACCTCCATTAACTTAATTTATTTATCAAGGAGCCTCCAACTGCTCACTTTCCTTTTCCAACTCATTGAAATGGACCCCAGAGGGGGAAAAGAAGATGGCAAGCCTGTCCCTCTTCTCCACCCACCAGCCTGACCAGGCTGCTCCCCCTCCCTCTTACCACACTTCCAACCTAACTGCCCATTAACTCATTCACTCCAATGGAGCTTAGGAAGTTTCCAATGTAACTTCCCTGGGGCGGAGCCAAAGGCTTTTGACAGAATCAAAATTATTTTGTCACATTTCAAGCAAATTTTCATATCTCTGAAACCATATGGGCTATGAAAGAAGTATAAATAGCAAATTCTTCAACACAAACTTTTTATAGTGGTATTAATCTTTATGTTCTAGGTCTTAAACCAAATTTTAGAAGTCATAGTAAACACAGTAACTATTACATTTGTAATATTTTGCAAACAACCTACAATATCTCAGCAACCACTCAAGTTACTCATATATTATTAGCAGCATTTCATTCAACTCCCTGGGAGCTTTTATATGAGTCTAAGCAGTTCTGTCTGTGTTACTTGGTTGTTGAGAAATTTAGAAAAATGTGAAAATTATATCTATATAAATTAATATCATAAAAACAACAGTTAATATCTATTTGCCTGCACTAAACAGAGGTCAAATATTAATGCAGTTGAGTTTGCCATTGTGTAAGCTTTAAGATGAAATATTTTAAAACCCTGTACATTGCATGGTTTTGGAATTATTGATGCAAATATGAACAAGCAATATTTGACCCTAGAGGCATCAGTAGGAGTTAACTGCAGATGCACCTGGTGGCATTACTCAGATGTAATGAGTTAAAAGGCATAAATCCGAACATCATCCAGTGTATGTATAATAGCAGTCCCCCATCACACCAACTAGCTGATATAAATAAAACTTTTAACAACATCACAGCATTTGCTGACAAACAAACCAAACCACCCTATGAATAAACTTAGTACATCCATAGGAAAAAAAAATAAAAAACACACACATGAACTGTAACCCAATAAACCACCATTACCAATTCCAACCCTTACCACACAGACTATCTAGTCAATAGCGACAAATGTCTGTCAATCTTTGCACTCTCAAACCTACCCTGATTCTTCCAACCAATGAACCACCAATCAGGATTAAGTTCCTCTATCCTCATTACCCATGCAACTATACTACTCACAGCTCACTCTTCCTTGACCAACTGAATAGCCATACCATATTCTCCAAGCCATAGAAAATAAATCTTCACCAAACACCTTCCCACAAAAAGTGCACAACAAATTTAACCACTATGGTGATCCCAACCCTATGCTTTCCTTATAACAGGATGCCCTAAATTCCTACAACCCAAATTTACAATGATAAAGCAGTACACCAACTTGTAAACCCTCCCCCAAGATGACCTGAATAAACTGCCAGGCATGCCACTCCGGTAGCCTCAAGAAGCTGAACAGCTACCTTAATCCACTGCTTGTTCTTATCTTTTCCCCCAATACTTACTTCCCATGTGTTACCTTTACAACTGGTAAAGAATTAAATCAAGGCCTACATGTGCAAGGAATTCCAAAACAATGCCTTACTTAAGCCTTCTAACTGCTGTGAGCCACACAGCTCCTCACATATCCCCAAACCACTCGCAGGCATAGAATGCACCATCTAACCTTACCTACTCTTAACAGCCATACATATACTGAACCACCTCCAATCATCCCACTGTACAAGTCAAATGGCACACATGGTGCTCACTGTAAAGTCCATAGGCTGGTATGCAACATTAGGAGAACCTGCTTGAAGAACAGATTTGTACCCCATAAAGTACCATTCCTTTAGAACAAACTTTACTTCAACAGAAAACCTCAATAGCCCTCTTACACACAATTCAAACAACTGGATGGTGACCGTAAATTCACTCCAATGTCCCTCTCTGACAAAGGCAATGGGTGTTGCACATGGAAATAAGGATAAAACTTGGCTAGGTTGCCTTGGCTAGCATGTAAAGGCTCTAGAGCCATTAGCCTAGCAACTCCCTATGGTTCTATGATTGTTGTGACTCCACCCCACCTGTGGGAGTTCCAGACTCCTCATAATCCTCAACCCTTCTTTACCTGCCCCATACTTTCTTCTCACTTATCTACACACTATCCCAAACCACACCAAGTCCAGCGTGCCTTAATAACCACTGAGTAAAATAAGATTACCTGCAACTTCATTATGCACAACTCCAGCAACCAAAACATGCACCCCATCAGAATCAATTACCTTTGGCATCCACTTCCTTCAGGCCTATGACCGTTGCTTACTTTGCACTCCCCAACTCAGGCCTCTTTGCACCTCACTCTAGCAACTGGAACCTCCACTGAAACAGGCACCATCATCTTTCAAGTCACTTCCTTCAGAATTGGCAAGCACTGTCCTGAAATAAAATTAAAATAGAAGTTGAAACATTTTGCATGCATGCTAGATCAAGAAATTTATCTAATGACAGATAAAACACAAGGAGATGTAGTTAGCAGCAGCTCTTACTTGGGCAAAAGCATAATGGGACAAGCGAGAAGTTTGCTCATCTCCCTGGTATTTCTTATTATACTTGCAACACAACATGACCAGAGTCATATGGAAGGTATGCTGCATAGTCTACTGGCTACAACTTAACTTAGCAGTCTTTGTAACATATTGCAGTGAAGAACTTACTGAAGACCTTTAGTGGAGGCACACCATTGCAGAGGTGGAGAAGACAAAATTTATCCTCTGCAATCACCTCACTCCATTGACCACATTTGTGCCCTTCTGCGACATGTACACAAATAAGGTTCGAATGTCAGCAGTGATGCCTTTAATTTTTAGAGCAGTATTCATAGCCTGGAGATTCAGATTTGTGAATGGGTTGCTTGTAGAAATGTTTCATTTTAGTGCTTCTGCATACCTGGATATATTAATGAAGGGGTTGCGTGTGTGAATGTTTCAGTTTAGTGCTTGGGTATACTAGGGCATGCTACTGACAGGTTCACTTAGGTGAATGTTTCCTTTTGATGCTTGGGCATAGTAAGAAATATTGCTGAAGGGGTTGCTGGGGAAATAATTCATTTTGCGTCAGGGAAGTAACTATCCTTTACCACATTTCCCATTTGCATTCATTACTTTTTGGACCTTTGCATTACAGTAACTGGCCTCTATGTATTTCACCTTGCTACACTCATGAGTAAGTATCAGGAATACCCCTATCGCACTTCTGTTAAAGTCTTATTTTGTCAAAATCACTTTTAGAAGGATAAAGACTATGATGCTACTGCAGACTAATAAGCTACGCAAAAATGTAGCAACAGAAATCTGACCCAGCGTTCTGTTTTACTTCTTTGTACAAGACACCGACAGCTATTACATCAAATGCATCTCCTACCTAATTAAGCAATGAAATGCACTCCCAGACTACCTGCTGGTTAAGTCAGATCTCACAATCACTACTCAATATGCTAATACGCATCACAGAAATTGTTAGTGATATAACTCTGTCTGTGTGGCTGTAACTGAATCAGTCTTTACCACATCGTCAGGTGACAAGCATATGTACTAGAGCCTATTAATTGTTCCTTGCATAGTTTTGTCTTTCTTCCCTTTACATTATGATAGTGCTTCAGTGATAATATAGTTTATTGTGCTAATTATCAATATGTTTCTTTTGATGTTCTATAATATAGTCAGTGTGTTAATATGTTCTCAGATATTTCAGCCTCTCCTACTATGGCAGTTCAGACTTTTTTTTGTTAAAATATTATTTGCCTGTTTCTTCATTTTGTATCACTAGCAGATCAAATTATTTCTATATTCCTATATAAACTAATCAAGTTGAACCACAGATGTTTTCAACAGGAAGACCCACAGATCTCACAGAAAAATGTATTCTTAAGAAGTCTACTTCCCAAGCAAATACAATTGCCTGCATCTTCCACCATTTTATGCCTTTTTATGGCTTGCTAATGTTTTTACTATACTGTTGTCTCTCTAAAATTTTCCATCAAACCTGATGAGACCCCCAACACCAAACCACCAGCTGAGCATAGAACACCTTGAGCTGCCAAACACATAATCCATACACTAAGCCCACGGCACCTCTGGCCATTTGCATTAGCATAGATTTACATAGGAATGAAGTCTGAAACTTGAATATCTGCCATTTTCTGCTTTCTAACCCCAAAATGATTGACCAAAGATTTTCAGTAACCACAATTTGACCTGAACCAGGCTAGCCCTCTCAACCCTGCCGTGCCATGAATATTACTACTTTAATTCCAAAATACAGCTGCTGTTTAATACCAGTAGTCCAATTTAAATGACCCCCCCCCCTTTATAGGGATGGGCATAACCCACTGAGTGCGGCTGCTCCATAGCCCATTAAAAAGACCCAGTGGTAGCTGTAAACCACCAATTATTGCTCATTAAAACTTATAAAGGTGACACAATTACATGTTTCAAGGGAATAAGCATTTTCTGATGGATATGAAATCTGAAACCAAAATGCCCATCAAAGGAGGTCCCCTTACTGGCTAAGGCCAGTCCACTCATTCTTGGAGAGCAGCCATTACTTGTGAGCCGCACACATCAACTGAAAAGCAGACACATTACCCTCTCAAACCTCTCACATAACTCAAATTTAAGCCATTTAGTGACATCACTTTTCTAATGCTCCCATTGATGATAAAAAAAAAAACACACACACAAATGTGAGGAAATCTGAACAATTGACCGACAGCGAAACAACCACCTTGCCTCTACCAAACTGTAACAAACTTGCCCCAACCAAATGAGGAACCAACCGAACATCACTTTCTAACTTCAGTCCTCAATGATTTTGCCACCAATCGGTCAGAGAACCATATCTCCATGAAAAAAAAACACACACACACACACACACACACACACATACACAAAATAGGTGAAATCTGAACATACTGAGAAAGATTTGTAGAACAGAGAGGCGAGGCACAACTTACCATACTCCAGTACCCACCCCCACTACCTACTAACTACATCTCACAAGCCTTCAGTGCAAGAAAACAGACAAAAAACCTGACACAGGGAACAAAAGGCCCAACTAGAATTTCCCGTAACTTAGTAAGCCACCAATGAACCAGAGTCAATACATACATCCACCCATTACCCGATGACTGAAAACTCCAATGCATGCATGACCAGGGAGACAAATGCCCAGCAACAGGGACAGAGTCCACTCATTTTGACCAAACTGGAAGGCAACCAGAATGACAGAAACCACACTGCACACCACCACCCGCCAAACCACACCACTACCAGTGCCCCATGCAGGAACGATTAACAAAATGCTCAGACAAATGAGCAAGCAGCCAGAATAACTGTCTTTCCATCATTATGAATTCCATAAAGGATCTGCAATCTGAAACTTGAACTTCTGCCATTATTATGCATTTTTTTATATACTGCAGCCACAAGATCTGCCATACATCCACCACAAAACCATAAGTTTATGCAGTTACACCTGAATATTGGGATACCTCTGAAATGACTGCAAGTCTGTATCCACAGCACTCATCCTGAATGATTCATCAGTGGAGTAACCCCTAAAGCATTCACCAACCCTTTACTGTGAAAACCTTAAATGTTGAAAACCATGCTACCCTCTGCAGTGCACATACATAGGGTGCACCAGCTACCCAAAGAACTCTCGGCCTGCGAAAATGTTGTGGCCTCCTACCACTACTAAATATTACTTTGTTAAGAAAGGGGGCCAGAAAATAAGGATGGGGCTGCATACCAGAGGGATAAATACCTACCATGCCCCTACCATTCAGCTACCCGACGACCTCTTCAGAACAAGTAAGTCAGTTATTACCTCACCACACCACTAATCCGTACTACTTTATCACTTCCTTTGTTGCCCCCCCCCTTTTTTTTTACAAATCTGGATATACATTATTAATATTCATGTATTTTTAATACAGAGATCTCCCCCAGAATAAGACTACCAAATTACTCCCTCCACCGCCCGAGGTATCCAACCACCCCCCCTGCTTTAATCCTCAGCAAGCAACTAGCAGAGCAAGAATTAATCTATATTCAAAAAAAAATAAATTGCCAACGAACCATAGCCATGTCTTTAATGAATCCCAGGCCTACCTGATCCTGACAGATCATCTTGGACGTAAACTTGCACTGCAGCCACTTCACCTCAAAATGTGATTCCCTACCCAGCTACACTTGCATAAACCTGCTAAGCCCCTCCTCACCCTTACCTCATTTCCTCCCACTCATCCCTCCTTCCTGTTTAACCCGTTCCTCCCCTACCCTCTTTAACTCCCACTAATATATCTATCTAATCCCCTTCTGAAGATGTTCCTGGACAAATTGGTTTGTTACTAAACCTCATTTGTTATGATTTGACTGAAGATGCATCAAACAGTTTTCATCATAGCTGTTCTAGAGTTCACATTAGGAGTTTGCATATGATGTTGGACGGGCATAATTTCTAGCTAATAATTCTTTTGAATTGTTATTATATATAAATCATTTGTCAACAATTTGGACTACCTGGATTGATAAGCTCATATTTATTTTCCCTTATCGTGTTTCTTGCAAACTCATAGCCTTTACTGTTATTCCATTTGTGACATCACTATAAGAGTCCCTGAGTTTTTTGTACAGGTTATCATCTATAAGAGAAAATTAATAATTGCTTTATTTAAAAGCTTTAATATAAATGATAAAACAGAAACATCAGGACTGACAAGTCTAGCTAATCTATTTCAACAATTTATTCCTCATCACCTACAGCTACAAATGTAAGCATCACTGAGTCCTTGGCTTTTTGTTTAATTTTTGTGCATCTCTAAGCAAAATATGTGAAACAGTTTAGAATCCATTTGGTGCTACCTTGTTATTGTTACCATGTCCACACTACAGATATAGTGTCAGATGCAAAAAACAGTAGAACTGCAATTCCCAATTTGTCTCCAAGTTGTGAGATATTCACAAAGAACACATAAGGAAAGTACTTATACAGCATTTAGCTATCTAACAGTAAGCAGAATGCAAGAGCCAAATGCACCATATCATCCCCCTTTTTAGTAATAAATATAATACTAGACATTTCTGGCATTACAGGGATTCCTGGATAATTACAGTTCATAAGAAAACTACACTGAAGTCTCTATTATTTCATGCACAGCTTATTTTTGTTTACGTTCACAGATTAAGATGTTGAGATAGCGTAACTTTTCAGAAATACCCAGTGCTTCAAACACTTCACAGCTGGCACACAACTCCAAATTATCTATTAGGTTTGCAACTTGTATTACCTTAACATTCACAAGCAGAACCCATAATTTTTGAAAATGAACCACGCTTTCAGACTCAGGCCTTCACAGTGACTCCTGATCTCAGCAGATCTTCTCTCTGATATATAATACTAATATCTTTCTCCTGATTTGTAAGGTACTGGATTGGTTTATTCTATGTTTACTATGGGAATCTACTTAGGAAACCTTGTTTTATCACAGAGGTACAGTGTATCACATGCAGCAAAAAATGATGCATTTGCATGTTTTCCATGATGAAACTTTCATTAAATATTGCTTTTTCCAAATGGTAGCACCTATATCAGGTTTAATCAAGTCAAGCCTTATATATATGTGTGTTCAGCAACAGTTCTGCTGGTGAGTGACCTATAATGCAGTTTGACTTAGTGTAATAGTGAAAACAAATATTATAATTTTGCCTTCTGTTTTAGCAGTGGTGAGTAAGGCAGAAATTCACCATATAGATACTTTATGCTCTTAATTGTGAACAATAAATGGTAAGTTGGAGTTATTATACACAGATTTTGTGGTTGCAATGTCTTGGAAGATTAGAATATAAGTAGCAGGGGTGTTGGGGTTCACAACCACATGACAGTGGATGTAGAGGTGAAGTTCCATGTAAAAAATGTGACAGTAATGCAGCAAGTTTTCAGCTTAAAGATATTGTTTAAACAATGACATTAAATGGTTTCTATGGTGTCTATGGTTTCTGTTAAGAATATTGAACCTATGTTCAGCAAATGTATGTCCTGCAGCCCCAGCTCAGTGTATGCTAGCTTTTCCAGTCATCATCATCATTATCGCCATCATCATCATCATGAATTCCCTTTTTAATACCTGTCATATGTCTTCTCTCAAACAATCTGCCCATCACTTGGCTAGACATCCTCATTGCTTCTTGACTTCTTCCTGTCTCTCCTAAACCTTTTTTTTACTAAATCATCTTCTGCTTTTCTGCACATGTGCAAACCACTGTAATCTGTTCTCTTTGACCTTCTGTAATATTGGGCCTACTTGGGTTTCTGCTCTGATGTCCTTATTCCTTTGTCTGTGCCGCTGTGTGTATCTTACCAGCCATCTCAGGCACTTTACATCCATCACCTCTAACTTCTTCACCTGCTCTGACTTCACTGCCCAGGTTTCTGTACCATACACAGGTACTGGCCACACCACTGTTTGTAGAACCTTCCATTTCAGCTTCTTTGGCATTCTTCTGTCACACACTATACTAACACTGTGTACCAGTTGGCTGTAGCACCTATGATTCTACTTGTCTTTCAGACTTCTCTTTTTCTCAACCAACCTTCCCAGGTACCTGAAGCCATTATCCCCTTCCACTATTTACTCTTCTATCTCAACTTTCAGCTTCTTCTGATTTCCTCCATTTGCTGCCATGACAATTGTCTAGTTTGTACTTAGTTTCATCCCATGTAACTTATGCTGTACTTTCCATTCCCTTATCATTTGCTGAAGCTCCTGTTTGGAGTCTGCTTGTAATGACACATTGTCTGCATACAGTATCTTTTTTATCTGTTCCCTCCAGCATGTTTGCTACTATAGTCCATCATTTGTATGAACAGTAGTGGCCTAAGAACTCAACCTGATGCACACCCACTCTCTTTAATGTTGATTAAACATTCTGGTATCTTTCTCTTTGAATTCTAACCTGATTCTAGAAGTAAGATTATTTAGTAATTCCCTATTTGTAGATGAAGCCATATCTGCCAACTGTTACTACAGGTGTAGCTAGGACGGGTGAAATACATACCACTGGCAGCCTTCCTAACTTCTATATTACCACAATATAAAAATGTTTCACTACAATGCACACTGAATCTCTCATAAAATTAAATCAGGGAGATTAAAACATTGATCGTAAAACAAAATCATGGAGTTTGACTGCCTCCCATTGGGTCATTTTTGGGTTATAACAAATAAAAATATAATAATAATAATAATAATAATAATAATATAAAGGATTATGACTGGGTCTCCAATCATAACTGACTTATGTGTTCAAGACATAGATAAACTAAATAACTGCACGTATGGCTGGTGCACGGCTATACCATTTAAACAAATAATAAAAAGAAAAATTTATGATGTGTGGTTGCTGAGGAAGGCTTTTGCCGAAACCGGTATGACCTCACTGGTCAAGGACTAACGTTTTTTGCTGGAAGGCACACGTGAACCTTGGGTGCTGGCTTTTTCTTTTTATTATTCAAGACATAGATGCCAAGAAATTTACAGTAGGAATGCAGATCAAAAGGTGAATCTTAGCATTCATGTCAAGAGCACATAACAGAGGGATGGGACTGGCGACCAGATTATAATTCCTTGCTGTACATGTCACATGTAGTACAAGTTACAGGAAAGAAAGAAAGAAAGAAAGAAAGAAAGAAAGAAAGAAAGAAAGAAAGAAAGAAAGAAAGAAAGAAAGTGTATAGAAGGGCAGTATTTTACCAACTTTGAAAGTTGTTAAAGGACTTAATGTTGTCAAATGGACAGCAGCATTCCAGTCAATTTTTTTTGCTTAAGAATTACAAACAAATCTAAAAAAATGTGGGACCAAAGATCAAATTTACTGATAGTTTTTCTTTTTTTAAATATTGCTCTTATTCACTTAAAAATTCATAGAACAATTGGGTTTGCATCAATATGCATTTTCTGAACAATGTTGTGTCTTTCGGCTTTTCCCAGTTAGGGGTCGCCACAGCGGAACTCCTGTCCGCTAATGATTGTTAGTTGATTTTTACATGCAGAGTTACCAGCCCTGATGCACAACCTTCAACAAAGGTACTCCCATTCACGCATGTCTCCACACAGAAGGCACTCTAGCTGAGAATCGAACCGGACAGCATCTTACTGTGAGGTGACAACGCTACCGCAGCACCACCACTGCGGATTTACTTTCTGGCATTACTGACGCTCAGTAATCTTCAGTGACTTACCAGAAAATCAACAGTTTTATGAGGGGCAGGCAAAAAATGAGGCAAAAGCAGGGTCATTCTGCAAAATCAGCGAGAGCTTTGGAGAGTAGGCAGAAATGAAGTGATCATCAATCGAACAAACATGTTTAAAAGCTGTTAGATACTTTGAAGTGCTAAATGTTCTTTTTGTGAGTGTGGTAGAGTGAAGTTCCTACAGCTTTTAAATGTTTTTTTACCTTCTGACTCTACTCTTTGCCAGCTGGCACTGTGTAATCTCAGTCCTTAGCATGATTTCAGATGTTAGAGTGCTGAACCACCGTTAGCATCCTTTTGTTAAGCACCCTAAGTATTGTTAAGGATGAGTCTCACACTAGGGAGACACCTAACAATTTTACCTTTTTCCCAGTTTCAAAGTATAAAATTGGCACGCCATGCACTACAAACTTTTTTAATCTCACAAACATACTTCTATTTGTAAAATACTACTGTTTGACATTATCAAAACTAATTAACCACATAAAATGTACAAATTATCAGAGTTTCACAAACCATCAGATATTTCTATTAATCTTTCTTTTCCTAGAGTTAAATACTTTAGGTTTCCCAGAAAAAAAATGTTTGAGATCGCTCTTCATATCTTTAAAGATTATTACATTTTTAAGCTTCCTAATATTTGAACCATACACTGTATTCTTCATTGTCACTGCTCTGAGTCTTTTCTGTTTTCTTCCAGAAGACTTGTCTGATGTGTGTACTTTATTATAGGTTGAAAGGTTCATAGGTACTTCTGTGTGGAGTCTGCATGTCCTCCCTGCAGTGGTGTGGGTTTCCTCCAGGTGCTCCGGTTTCCTTCCATATTCCAAAGACACACAACACAGTAGGTGGATTGGGCACTCTAAATTGGCCATAGGTGCAAGTGTGTGTATGTGTGAGTGGTACGAATGTTTGAGATCGCTCTTCATATCTTTAAAGATTATTACATTTTTAAGCTTCCTAATATTTGAACCATACACTGTATTCTTCATTGTCACTGCTCTGAGTCTTTTCTGTTTTCTTCCAGAAGACTTGTCTGATGTGTGTACTTTATTATAGGTTGAAAGGTTCATAGGTACTTCTGTGTGGAGTCTGCATGTCCTCCCTGCAGTGGTGTGGGTTTCCTCCAGGTGCTCCGGTTTCCTTCCATATTCCAAAGACACACAACACAGTAGGTGGATTGGGCACTCTAAATTGGCCATAGGTGCAAGTGTGTGTATGTGTGAGTGGTACGAATGAACTACTGTGGCAGGGCTAGCCACCTGGTGGTATAAACCTTGGTTCAAGATGATGAAGTGACACCCTGACCCCATGTGCAAAATGGGAAAAGGGATTGAGGTGGATGGATGGAAAGGTTCATAGGTAGTTAAGTAGGTATGCATTCCAGGAGACTATTCAGGAGTGTTTACTTTAGGTGAGATCACATAGAATTTTGAAGGCAGACTCTTCCAAATATAATCAAATTTTAAAAAATTGTATTGTTGTAGCAGATTAAGACTAAATTAGTTTAATTAGCAGATGTTTAAAACTGATATTTTATTGGTATCATGTAAATGATGAAGACTTACAACACAGAGTCCATGTCTGGCTACACTGTACATATGTAAACAGAAAACTGTCATTTACTTTTCTATGTTTCAGACACAGATTGTCTCTGTGTACTTTTATGATATGCAAACATACTTTTTTATGCAAAAAAACTATCATACTCAAGCCAGGCAATGGACCTGATTATAATTATAGTTTTGAACAGTTATTACCAAGTCTGGTACGAATGACACCAAAAGTTGCATTTCCTTCAATACGAAGTAATAAATCTGCAAAATAATTGGGGGGGGGGTTAGAATCCTCAACATAATATTTTTGATAAAAAATCCTCTGACTGTTATTGCATAGGACTAAAGCTCTGAGTTATTAACAAGGTGCTTACTACACCAAGAGTGCAGGGCTTGAATCTTTCCACCTTCATTTGCCTACTCTATGACCATGAGCAAGTAACTTAATCAGACAGTGCTTTGGGCAATTAGAAATTTGGGCTTGGCTCCGTAATGGTCTCCTACACTATATGACTAGAAGTTGCCTATAACTATTATTAGCATTTCTGGTTAAGAAGTAGACCACATAAAATACCACCCTTTGAAGAAAATGTCTAATTTCATCATTATTACATTGGTTGTAGGCTTAAACATATGCATACTCAAAGCAACCTTCAAAAATGCTAGCAACAAGGGCTTGGCACATTGTCAGCCCCACTGCAATGTCTGTGTACAAGCAATCTATAAAACATTAACCAGCAAATGCTTATATGTTAAAATCATTCCATTTCCATATTATAACTGTACTTAATCACATTTCCAGAATGTACCATGCATGAAGTAAGACGGAGCGAAAGATCAGAAGATGTATTTATGAACACACTTACGAGATTAGGACTAAGAATGAGAAAAATGCTCTGTTTAAACATACATTGGTTTGTATACAGGCAAAGTTTAGTTTTTTCATTCTGGAAGATGTTCAAGTGGATAACAGGGGTGGGCCCTTGGAAAACCTTTTGGAATATAGGGAACTCTACTGGCAAGTAACCCTAGATGCAGGTAGGGACCCAGGGCTCAATGAGAAATTAACATAGCCCCATTATTGAAATTCAGAGCTGCCAAACTCGGATTGGATAATATATTTCTGTCATACCATTATTATATGGATTGTTCATAATTTCTGTATTTTTATTCTATGCATTTGTCTTTTTGTTAAGTTTTTCTAAATGCTGAGACCTGTAGAGTATGTTGGGTTTATTTACTTGTTTGAATTTTATAACATCCTTGGCCAGTAGATGGTGGCAATGTATTGGTTTTTAATAGATTTGCATGGGGTTTTAACATATGTATAAGTACTTATCTATTTATATATGTATTAAAATGATTTTTCACACACTTACTACATTTTATACAGTTTTTACATAAATACTTTACTTTTTATATGACTTTTATGAGGGTATTATGAATTTATTTAATATTAATTCTATTTTAACTATGCCATTGTTTTTTAATTAATTAATGGATGACTTTGATTGGTACACCATAATGCTATGCTTTTAAAATGGGAGGAATTTTCTGTCTTGTGTTTTTGATATCTGAAGAAGTCTATGGTAAATAGATGAAAATGTGTGGCATTTGGTAGCATTATTAAAATAAAGCTCAACTTGAACTTTTGGTTGGTGGTCTCCCTTTTTTGCCTTTTTGTTGTGGATTACTGGTTTTGTAGGGCAAAATTTTCTCTATTTTGTTCGTTATTGGTGATTATTTTGGAGATGTAGAGCTCTGCCAGTTCCCCTCAGCATGAGGATGAGAGGAGGGACTATTTAGGGGAACCCGTAAGCTAATAGGTCAGTTGTCGCAACTTGTTGACCTTCTTACACCTATCAGCTAATAGTTGGGGCTGATTTTTGGTAGATCCTTCCCACCTGACAACCAGGAAGCTTTGAATATGTTGGAGAGTGATAAGCAACTATCCGACAACGGAGGTATTGATGGTGCACTTCCTTCTAATAACTTGGCAACGAATGGAGATGAAAGGATGACTGAAATTGACAATATCTGTATGCCGAGGATTTTATTATCACAAACAAGTGGAGGAGATACATTGAAAGTAGCAACTGGACTAGGGAGGTGTACGAGTACACAAAAAGGTGACTGTCTTAATTCTGATGCTTCTAACAAACAAAGACATTTACGTAACAGTGATTTCTGTGTTTGGCTTGAACATAAGCAATTTTCTAGTTTTGACACTAAAGATACCGTGCAGGGAGTTGCTTCTCAGCCTGACACTTACAAAAATTCCTTAAACAGATTGTCTGACTTGCTATTAAAGTATAAAACTTTGCAAATTGACAATGAATACTTGAATGAGTGTTTAAGGAAGGAAATTGTAGCAAAAAGACTAAGGGTATTTAAATACCCAAACAATATTGTTAAAGGTTTGGATTTACATAAAGATTTATTAGAAATTTTCAATAAATGCGGGCTGGACATAGTGAGAATTACTATCAAGCAGAATGAGATTACTATGTCTACCTTGCATGAGCATATAGCTATGCTTAACAAACACATTACTTCCAACCTTTTGTTTACTGTGGAGGCTGAAAGAACTAGGTACTTTACGGTTTTAGAAAAAATTGATGACTAATGTTCTATTAACATGAAGAGAAAGATTAAAAAATTGGAAATAGATTTAAATGAATATACGAACAATACTTGTTACCCTGACCCTAAAGGTGGTAATAAACAGAAGCAGTGGTTTGATGATAATAGGTTGGGGGTAGGTGGACAATATGTTTTTGAGGATTAGGAAGGCTATGATCATATAGAGGACATTAAGGTTGACCCTTTAGAGAGACACCCTGCTTTGCCAATCCGAGAGAAACTTGAACCAGAGGGTGTCATATTACCCCTAACACCCTGGTCGAGGGGCAAGGCGGAAAAGTTACCAGGGGAGGAGGGGAAAATATTAGCCTCCATGACTTGAACCAATTACTAAAGATGAGGTCAAGTTTAGTTACAATAATTTTAATATTTTTAATTATAGTGAGATAGTACTCACCGTTGACCATTTTAAACTTTTGGCAAAAGGGTTTAAATTTATTCCCAACACTAGTGGGGACATTAGTAAATTCCTCCTAGATTTAAAATTATTTTTGAGAAAGATGAACTTTGTGTTGCTGTTTCAGGAACAGAAACAATTGTATGAAGGGGTGAATTTGAGGCGGAAGAGTACTTTTAACCCCCCTATCCATCCACAGTAAAACAATTTTGATACTTTGGTTGATAAATGTATTAGGCAATGGCAAACTTACAAACCAACAACACAAAAAGTATAACCTTGACAGAAAGGAATGGGAAGTGTTGAATGATTTGAGGATGGATCGTAATGTGTGGGTTATGAAACCCACAAGGGGGGGTGCAGTTATAATAAACACTTTAATGTATGAAGGAAAGATGCTTAATTTGTTGGGGGATATGGACACATATACTAGAGTGTCTAAAAGTGAGATTAACATTGCCTGTAAAAAAATCGATTTGGCATTGAATGATCTTTTACTTGAAAGATTGATTGATCTTAACAGTTTTAATTACTTGACCAACAATAGGCCCAGGGTGTTGACTATATTCAGTATACCCAAAGTTCATAAAGATTTGTCTGACCCACCCCTTAGGCCAATAGTATCGGCCAATGGATCTAAAACAGCACCACTTGCAAAATTCCTTGATGTTAAACTTAAGGCCCTTTGGGGCTCTAGTACCCAAATATTGAAGGACTCTTGGGAATTTTTGAAGGGAAGCGACCTTAGTGTGAACTATGAGCAGGTAACTTTTGTAACTATAGACATCAAAGACCTCTTTTCTGTTATTCCCCATAGTACAGGCCTTGAATGGTTGGAAGCAGTTTTGGCTGATAAACAAAATATCTCTTCCAGTGATTTGCATGTGATCCTGTACTTAATGGAGTTAGTTTTGAACAACAACTTCATATTTTTTGGGGGAGAATTTTTCCACCAAATTAAGGGCATAGTGATGGGGGCCAATTGTGCCCCCACATATGCCGATATAGTACTGGCTTGGTGGGAAAAAAGGTTTATTATGGAATCAGAATTTAGGAATTGTTGGTTGCAATATGTCAGATTCCTGGATGATATTTGTTTTTGGTGGGGTCCGATGAAAAGTTACAGGAATTTTTGCTATACATTGAAAAACTACTAATTTCTTACACTTTACCAACACTGTCTCTAAAAACACATTACATTTCCTAGATGTAGCAATTGAAAAGATGGGAAAGGGCAGTATTAAATCTAGAATTTTCTGAAAAAATACCTATTCGAACTCTTTTTTACACTTCAACAGTTCCCACCCTATGCTTCAAAAAAAGAGTTTGATGAGGGGGCAATACATTCGAGCTAGCAAGATGACCTCATGTGATAGTGATTTTGAGGTTGAATGTGATTATCTTGACCATCTTTTTAGGAAAAGGGGATACCCGGTAGAGTTTCTACATTATATCAGAATAGATGTCCTTTCCAATACAGCTGGGAAATTTTGCCCAGTTTTAGGAATGGGATCTGTTGGTGAGAGTGAACAGGCTAGCAAAAACATGGATAGGGGTAAGAACAACAGGGCATTTATTACAGAGTACAATAAGGATTTTTTCTATTGTAACAATTTAGTTAGAACAGAATGGAACAAGTTTTTAGAACTTACTGATTTACCTCTGGCAAAACTGTCCCCCCTAAGGTTTACTTTTAAGAAGGGGATGAATTTGAAAAACCTTCTTGAACAATGTAGAAGACCAATGAATGTAAGTGGTAAACGAAAAAGGATGTACCGTTGTGGGGCTTGTTCCCAATGTCAATACATTACGCACTGTGACAATTTTTACATTGGTAGTAGAGATAGGAAGATTTGTGGTCTGTCCTATTTTAATTGTAACAGTGAAAATGTGGTTTATTTAGCTACCTGCTCCCTTTGTGGCACATTTTATGTTGGTAAGATGAAGTGAAAGATCAGAAGACGTATTTATGAACACACTTATGAGATTAGGACTAAGAATGAGAAAAATGCTCTGTTTAAACATACATTGGTTTGTAAACAGGCAATGTTTAGTTTTTTCATTCTGGAAGATGTTCAAGTGGATAAAAGGGGTGGACCCTGGGAAAACCTTTTGGAATATAGGGAACTCTATTGGCAAGTAACCCTAGATGCAGGTAGGGACCCAGGGCTCAATGAGAATATTAACATAGCCCCATTACTGAAACTCAGAGCTGCTAAACTAATTGGATAATATATTTCTGTCATACCATTATTAAACGGATTGTTCATAATTTCTGTATTTTTATTCTATGCATTTGTCTTTTTGTTAATTTTTTTCTAAATGCTGAGACCTGTAGAGTATGTTGGGTTTATTTACTTGTTTGAATTTTATAACCGCCTTTGCCAGTAGATGGTGCTAATGTACTGGCTTTAACAGGTTTGCATGGGGTTTTAACATATGTATAAGTACTTATCTATTTATATATGTATTAAGATGATTTTTCACACCATTACTACATTTTTATACAGTTTTTACATCAATACTTTACTTTTTGTATGACTTTTATGAGGGTATTATGAATTTATTTAATATGAATTCTATTTTAACTATACCATTGTTTTTTAATTAATTAATTGGTGGATGACTTTGATTGGTACACCATAATGCTATGCTTATAAAATGGGAGGAATTTTTTGTCTTGTGTTTTTGGTATCTGAAGAAGTCTATGGTAAATAGACGAAAATGTGTGGCATTTGGTAGCATTATTAAAATTAAGCTCAATTTGAACTTTTGGTTGGTGGTCTCCATTTTCGCCTTTTTGTTGTGGATGCATGAAGTAGAACACCTCACTTTTAAAATATATAACATAAAAGTTTTATAGAGAAGACCATAATAACAGGAGATACTTAATACAGGAAGATGATGAAACAGACATAAATGCTGCATGGTTATGTTCACATATATGGCATTAAGGCTGGGAATCACTAGATTCTGAATAAAGGATACTGGCAGACAACACTGTATTGTGTGAGGTGGATACTTAGCTATTGAAGGCTAGACTAGGGCTATCATATAGATGCCAATGATACTTAGAAAGAGACTTGTGTGATTAGAAACACACATGGCATGTGGCATAACATACTCTAAGTGCCACACAGGATGTACAGTAATCCTCAAACACAGTCTCTCTTTCTCTCTCTCTCTCTTTCTCTCCTTTCTTAGTGACAGCCTCCTCCTCAAATCACACCCTAAGTCATGACCTTTTTTATGAATAAGTAGAAGCAATGATTATACAACCTCATGCATATTCACAATGTTTTCTTACTGCTCACTGTGTTTTCCTACTGATAATGTTTTTTTTTCTTAAGGTAATAAAATATTACTATATTAAAAAAAGTTGTACAGCAACACATCCACTACAGGGATTGCTGATCCCTGAATCACTGGCGAACTGATAACACATTTAAGCAAAGAAAAATAAATAAAAAAATAAAACAAAGAAAGATGAAACAAGATTACAAATAACTTTTTAATTTCATTATTAGATTTTGGAAGGGGATGCAGGAATGTATCAGCCTCCTTGATGGAAGCAGGCATTACTAACAGTAAGCAACAGAAACCATAAGAAGTATTTTCATCTTGTTTTCTATGGCTTTGGTGTTACAGCATGACACAACATGCATTATTCATGAGTAACAGGCTGAACTAACATTTAAAGACACACCCACATTTGCCCAAAAAGTGGTGAGGTGCTAAAGTCAGCTATATATGCTAAAAATCTAAGTGTTATTACATTTCTATGTCAGTAGTATTGAAGAATAAACAACTAATGTTAAGTCAACTTCCACCATTGTACCTTTTAATATCCTACTGTAAACTCATGGAAAGTTATAAGCAAAACGTTCCATGAAGTAAGGTAAATGTTCTAGCCACTAAGCCCAACTAAATGACATTTTATTGTTTTATTAACTAAGAAAATATCCTTGATCCAAAACTCTTGATTATTTCATCTTTATGTGAGCCCAATGCTGTATCACAAAAGGAAGTTCAAATGTTATGGTTATGTTTTGTGTCATTTTATCATTCAGTTACTAAATGTAGCATTCCATAGACACGTATTTTGGTAAAAGAAATTTGTTTTAATCAGACGTAATGTCTTATTTATGCTATATCACAATGAAACCAATTCTCACTATATTCATATATATCTCATATACACTACTAAATTAATTTTTTGGACTACTATGTATTATTATATTATAAAAGAATGGCACTACACTGAATTATTTCAGGTATTAGATTGAGGACATATTACAAATATCAGTCTAGCATAGTTTTCTTTTACATCTAGATGAAAGGACCATGAAAAAGGAAAGAAACAGTAGCTAAGGCACACTGCTGTCTCAGAGAAAAATCTGCAGCATCTATTAGCTTTATAGTAATAATGTCTAAAATACTTTCATCTGTTTTTATCTCACAACAAAACTCATATTTAGAAACAGATATGTTTAAAAATAAAATAAATATAGTGTGAGTTATCTCTGGGTTGAGCATGTGTGTGTGTGTGTGTGTGTGTGTGTGTGTGTGTGTGTGTGTGTGTGTGTGTGTGTGTGTGTGTGCGTGTGTGTGTGTCTGTGTGTGTGTGTGTGTCTGTGTTTATAGCGTGTGCATATATGTATGTATGTACATATGTAAGACTCTCCCTCCCTCTCTCTCTCTCTCTCTCTATATATATATATATATATATATCTATGGTTTACTATTGAAATGGCGAATGGCACTACATTGACTGTACTATAGTCAAACACAGAAGTTCGAAAATAGTAATGTCGACATCAAAAAACAATCTAGGAATGGTTTTAACATGGGTCGAGGTAGGTGTTCAGTATTATTCAGAACTACAAACATCTCCCCTACCTCGACCCATGTTAAAACACAGTCCTAGATTGTTTTTTTGTCGTCGACATTACTATTTTCGAACTTCCGTGTTCGACTATAGTACAGTCGATGTAGTGCCGTTTGACATTTCAATAGTAAACCATATATATATGTGTGTGTGTGTGTGTGTGTGTGTGTGTGTGTGTGTGTGTGCGTGTGGGGCAGCAGTTTAGAAGAGCGAAAACTCAAAAGACTGAATGATTTTCACTGCTGAAAAAAACAGGAAGCTCATATGAGTGAATATTCTCCTTAATGGGATTTTAGCTGGTTGACTTTTGTGTAGGATCATGTTGCAGCAGGGTTACAGAAATTGCTCTTACCCCGCTGATGTGCAGTCTCAGCATTTGTATATACAATTAGCACCAGGTGTGGGGGGTGTAGGGAGGCTTTCCCCTATGGAAAAACAATTCTAGTATTTCTTCTTTCCAATTTTTACATTTTATATATATATATAAAACTTGATCATCCGACATAGAACCATATATATATAGATATATGGTTCTATGTCGGATGATCAAGTTTTCAGAAACTCAAATTCATACAGTCGAGACCATATGATCAAGTTTCTGAAAACTCTAACATAAAAAAACACAAAAATCTACCTTTTTATGTGTTTGCAGTACGGTAAGCCCCACTGCACCCCGAATGTGGGGGGCTGTGCCCCACACCCCCTGCAAATTATATATACCAATTCTGAAATTGCACTACAGTGAGAAAAAGGGTAAATTTCTCAAGCCACACTGTACAGTGATCTGTATTCAAAAGCTTTAGGTTTTCAAAAACTCGATAATATGGTCTCAACCATATGAATTTCGAGTTTCTGAAAATTGATCAACTGATAAATACATATATATATATATATATATATATATATTATTTTTTTTTTATTTATATACACACACACACGCACATGTACACGCACACACACACACACACACACACACACACACACACACACACACACACACACACACACACACACACACACACACACACACACACACACACACACACACACACACACACACACGCACACACATATATATATAGTTATTTTCTATGCAACATTTTTGTTTTTTGTGGCATAGTCATGGAGATATTTTTTACACAATTAAAAGCAGATGTTATAAAATGTTGATGCCTATTATAGTAATAGCACATAAGTAACAAAGGGAATGAGAGATTGTTTTTCCTGAAAAAAGTTTGTACCATTTCACAAGGGAATTGTTACAGCTACCTGAGAATAGATTAAAACATAAATAGTCACTGGAACATCAGAACCTACAAAATGTATTACATGTTTTAATCATGTCATTTATAGCCCTCTCTATATGGATATCAATTACACTAATGATTCTTATGTAAAACACTTGTGTGCCTTAGGGATGTCAAATGCCACCTTCTTAATGTCACAAAAATAATCAGCAGCACTCTGTTGAAACCCGAGAATTTGTTTTCCTCTTTAAGTAATGGATGGACAATACTGCAACAAAGACACTTTATGCCATATTAATGCAGCAAACTAAAAGCACTCATACATTATAATGTTAAATGTGCTTCAAAGCTGCTCATAACGAAAATGCCTCAGGGAAAAAGTGTCTAATGATGAACAATGACACATGTTTTAATTTCTAAGATTAAAGCCCATTGCTTTACTGAAGCTGTATTTCAGTGTCACCTTATACATATAATGAGCTCCAAATTATGTTGTTTAGTTTGTCAAAAGCAAAATGATGTGAAAAAAACATTGTAATGACAATGAATTCATGCAAAGCAGGTCTGTCTTGTTTAGCCAGAGTAAAGAACAAAGAAAAGGTGCTGATTTTTTGCTCAAGGTAAGAAATAAATACTCCACAAAAGTAATGATCTTACCTGATGTCTAGATTTTTCATTATGATAAGATTGTTTTCTCTAAATAGTATAAATTAATGACTAATATTTAACTCATTATACTAAGAACCAGGTTCAAATTCCACTGTGGGTCTATTCTTTTATGTTATAACAATGACCAGCATACAATATTTAAATCCTAAAGGTATAACTGCTGTCATCCTTTCATTTCTTAATGAATAACCTCCTTTAGTTTTCCAAATATTCTTTCATTCTCACAAACATCTCTGAGTATGTCATGGCTTACATTTGTCCATAGATGAGAAGGTATTATAGGACACATTATTTTATTAAAAGTATTAGAATAAAAGAGAGTTTTCCTCTTTCAAGAACCACCTGACTCTGTGACAGTTTAAGACTGCAGTTACTGCAGGCTGAAATATGCAAAGTTAAAATGACTCCCACAAGCTTACAATGAATGATCATTTAACATTATACTGGTGACCTGTCATTATATAAAACTCTTTTGGAGACCACTAGCAAAAAATCTTGACAATAGCTATAGAAACTAGGTGTGCACTATAGGTTCATATATTAGAACTAGGTATGCACTATAGGTTCATATATTAGTACTAAGCTAACTGCCCTTGCAAGCCATTTGAAGCCTAACCAATTATTTCTTGTGAGACTCAAACCCTGCATCTTGTGTTTGTAAGGCAAACACCTTAACCATTAGGCCACCCTCCCAACTAGGAATAATTTGCCTGTTATCCCATAGCCCAATGTTGAAAATATCACTGAGAGGGCTGAATTCTAATTTAATAACTTCTACTTATGCCATCCCCATTGGTGTAGTAGTATAACATCTTATGACCCGGGTGATCTAAGTTCCATTAGTGTATTGGCATCTGTTGGAGCTGATATGGGGAAAGTAGAAGAGTAAAGGGGCAGAGCCTGTTTGTTTCTCTTATGGGAAAGGGCTAAGTCACATAACTGGACATAACAAAAGTTTATCAGTTTCCCTTGTGGAGACCAAAGAAAGCTTGTATGATATCCTTTTTTCAGGAGGCAGGTTTGGAACAGGCTTATGTCACTCACAGAGGGGAGTTGCAGTCCTTTATTTTGTTCATTGTGTGCTCCCTTTTCAAACACTTTCTGGGCCTGTGCGGGGTGTTAGGGTCACATTTAGAAAATATTGTGCAATAGCATGTAATATGATGTTGCAGATGACCTGACCTCCCCTCCTACAGATTCCTCACCCCCCCCGAAAGTTAACCATGCTAAGTTCCTCAGTGCCCTTCTCATCTGGTATGGATATAGACAGTTATATAGATAGGATGGAAGTTATGCTCAATGATTGTCAAACTTATGTTACGATTACTAAGGTTGATGTTAATAAAATCAGATGCATGGTAACTTGTATGACTTGCTTATGATGAGAATGCTGACTCGTGAGATCTATGATTTTTTAGTTGTAACCAATCCTTTAATTCCGGCCATCCATGGGATACCTAAAATTCATAAGTGTAGGAATGATCCACTGATGCAACCAATTGAATTAGGTCATGGATGGTTGACTGAACATCTTTCCATTTTTGTGGAACATAAGTTGAAACCTGTAGTAGAGATGGCATCTAGGGTACTTAAAGATACCGAACATTTCTTAAGGATGCTCAGAGAATGTGTTGAGAGACTGGAATGTACTGCTGGTTTGTATTTGGCTACTTTTTGATGTATGTACACTCTTTACAGTGATTCCAAATGAATTTGGCATTGAGTCTATTAAGGATTTGCTAAGGACAAATACAAATTATGATAATGAGCAGAATATTCATATTGGCATTTTATTAGAATACATTCTTGAGAATAATGTTTTTATTTTTAATTATGTGTTTTATTTTCACAAACTAGGAGTTGTAATGGAGACATCCTGTGCTAATAGTTATGCTGACCTTGTGATGGCCAATTCGGAGGCAGGATATTTCTTGGGCAATCATGAATATATTGCTCATGTGAAGTTTGATAAGCATTTTGTTGATGACATTTTTATGCTATGGGATGGAACTGCTGAGGTATTGGAATATTTTGTTGACTATCTAGAAAGCTGTAGTTCTTGTTTCAAGTTTACTATGAAACCTTTGAAGCAGAGCATTGATTTTTTTTTTGGATGTTCGCATTAGTATTAGTGAAGAAGGTTTAAAGGAAATATCCCTATATAGGAAAGAATGTTGGAAGAACAGTTTATGCTGATCAAGTATGCATCCACCCTATATTATAAGAATGTCCTTAAGGGATAGTTTCTTAGAATGTCTAGATTGCATACAAAGTATAATGCTTTTTAAGAGCTACTAATCAATTGAGTAAAGAGTCTATGGAAAGAGGGTGTCATTTGGATGAAATAAAGCATTCTTCCCTTGAAGTTGGTAAGTTAGGATCAGGTGTAGGTAAACCTTATTTTGTAATAGGAAAGCAAACTGACTGAGTTACCTTCCAAAAGAGATCTAAATAAAAGTAAAAATAAAATTAAAGTAGCCCTTACCTATAGTGGTGATGTGGGAGTTGTATGTGACATTGTTAACAAGAATTGGCCAGTTCTGTTGTCTGATGAAAATATTAGGACTATAGTGGTAGATAAACCTAGTTTTGCCTTTAAAAATAATTTATCACTCAAAAGACAATAATGTTAGGGACTTAGAAAGAAAAATAATAAGAGATCAGAGAGGGCTGGCACATTTTCTTGTAGGTTATGTAAAGTATGCAGCTTGGTTTCTAGCTCTGCTTTGTTTATATATCAACTATCTGGTACTGTCTATACATTGAAATGGTATCCCGATTGTAAGACCACAAATTTAATTTATTTAGTTTGCTGCAACTTATGCAATAGTTTTTATGTAGGTAAAATGAACAGGCTGTTGAAATAGCATATTCTGCAGCATTTAAGTGACATTAGGAATGCTAATGTTCAGAATGCTCAGTATAAACATATTCATGCCAATTCAGGTCATTATTTTGTTTTTATGGTACTGCAAGTGATTGAGGAAACCAAAGAGGAGGAGACTTGCTTAATCAAACAGACTTGTTAGAAATTAAATGGATTACCAATTTTCAAACAGATAAACTTCCAGGTCTAAATGGGAGTGTCCCTTTAAAACCCGCTGTGAACTCACAAAGGTTGCCTCATTAACTCTAATTGTTTCTGCATTTTGATTTGTTGCAAGTTCTTTAAAAATAAATTGTTTCTTTTAATGTGTATAGATCTTAAGAAGCATGCAAGTGTGAAAGCACTAATCTTTTTGTCTCTGTTTGTTATCTTGATGGTTATTAAATGCTATGCTTTTAGCTGTGTTAGTTGGATTTTTTTTTTTAGAGTGGATAATTTGTATCAAGGAATGACTTTTAATTGCTTGCTTTACAAATTTCTTCCTTTTTTCTTTCTTTCAGCTGGATTTCTACATTGCAGCCCGACATCCCCTCCCACTCAGTCCAGCCCACGACTAGACAAACCTTATCCAGATTTCTATCAGTATCCTGTTTATAGTTTCACTAAATGAAAAATGGTAAAAATTCTGTACCCATGAACTACCACATAGGCAGCAATCTACTTAACACCGAATGCGTGATAAGACACCTTGGGACCCAGGTGGACAGAAGTCTCTCCTTTGATAGTCACATCACCACAGTAGTCAGGAAATCCTTCTACATGGCACACCTCATCATAAAACGGTTCTCATCCAGGAAAAAAGAGGTCATTATTCCCCTCTACTCGTCACTCATTAGACCCATTATAGAGTACAATGCCCCTTTTGGAATGTACCTCACAAGACATCTGCAGCAGCTTGAAAGGCCACAGAAGTACCTCACAAAGAGGATTACTGGCCTCAAACAAATGCCCTACACTGACCGCCTCAAAAAACTCCAGCTTTACTCCATAGCATATCGCCTACTCCGAGGTGATCTCTGCCTAACACATAAAGCTATGTCAAACCCAGAGTTGTTGGACATGCTACATCTAAAGAAATCCCAATCCCTATGAGCTACATACTCTAAGGACCTAAATCTTGTCACCACAATAAACAGGACACGCTGGAGGGATAGAGTCCTGTCCCAGAGCCTTCCTATACTCTGGAACAAGCTACCCATCTATGTCAAGCAAAGTTCTTCATTAGCACTCTTCAAGAAAAATCTTGATGAGTGGATGGGAAATAGGAAATACACCCCGGGGATCACTTCTGTGTCTCTGCTGGACAGTGGCACAGGAAAATAATTTTCTTGGGTGGCGTAAGCTATGGAACCTTGCTGGCTAGGCTTACGTAGGCCCTTGGGCCGATAGCCTAGTACCTACCTATGAACCTATGAACCTATGAACATGTGCATAATAACTAGCATGCTATTCTAAGCACTACAATTCACTTTCCTTCTTCTTGCACACATACCCATCATACACCACTAATTTCAGTGTCATGCCCAATGCTTAGCCTATTGCTCTCAATGGCAAGCACTTCCATATTTCATTCAGTATATCTCGCAATCTTGACAACCTATCTCACAGCCATCTTTTCAAACAAACGTATATAAAAGTAAGTAACCCAACCCACAAATGTGTCACAATGCACAAATTTAAAACCAAGTGGCATTGTATATTCTAGCTGTCCCTACCCAGTCTGCAACTATGTGGTGACATTTAACCCAGCCCAGGTCCAACCACAACAGCCTGACCCGTAACAGTCCACACAACCATTAATAATGTAAGACCACACTCCTGCAACTCAGGTAAAACAAGTCTAAAATTTATAAATGATAACCTGTGAAGTATCTCTAACAAAGTAACTGATCCGCATGCTTTCTTATCTTGTTACAACCCTGACATCCTCAGTATCATAGAAACATGGCTAAAGCCCAAAGTCAAAGACACTGAAATCCTCCCTCCATGTTATATTATCCTTCAAGCAGACTGCGTATCCTAGAAAGCAGGCGGAATAGCTATATATACCCAAACACCTGAACATATCTCTTTATCAGAAAAAGCCTCCCTCATTCAATAATGCAGAGATTCTTATTGCCTTACTCAAGCTAAACTCTTACAAGACCATATGTATCATATCCTGGCAATAAAATCAGCACAGAGGAGAACATATTATCCTGGACTTCTGTCAAGATACCCCAACAAACCATCTTCTTTGGGAATCTTAACACAGATTGGACCCAAATTATATCTGATATCCCCACTACAGTATTAACCTATATGGTTTCTCTACGTTCATCAATATACCAAAAAGATATAACAAGCCCTCCTCTAAGGCCTCTACTCTAGACTGGATTCTCATAACTAAACCCTGTTTTATCTATAACTATGGCACACTATTTGACAAGCTAACTGAGCACTTGCCCAGTTTTGTGAGCAGGTTTGCATGCAATGCAATAAAACATCATGCATGCAAGAATGTGCATAATATATCTGATTTTAATGTAGACAGTTTCATCTCAACTCTCAATCAATGCAATTGAAATATGTTAAGAAAATTTTCATTTAGATGAAGCCACCCTCAAATTTAACTAAACCTTTACCAATATACTGAATGAATGTGCTCCAATCAGGAGAAAAAGAGTTAAACTTAATGCAGCAAAATGGCTATCTAAAACAGTAGGCAACTAATGGTGCTTAGAGATAAGGCCTGGGAGGCATGTCACACCAAAAAATCTCAGGAAAAACGTCTACACTACAGACAAATAAGAAATAAAACCAAACACAGTATAAGGCTTGACAAACAATTCCACTACTTTAATGTACAACAGACACACCAAAATCTAAAATATTCTGGTCATTGGTCCAAAACCTACTAAATTCAGGTCATAGTCTACAACTCCCTCCCTCCCCAGAAGTCACTTCATCAACAGTCACTTAATAACTTTAACAAATACTTCCTTCATGCTGTAGCCTCCCTTGTCAAAGCCACCCCCACCAATAAATCAACCTCCCACCAACAAAGCCCCATGGAAGTTCACTTCTCACTCAGAACTTTCCCTATCTCCACCATACGAAAATACGTCCTAAAACCAAAATCTACAAGGTCTGCTACAGACAACCTTCCTCCTGAATTCCTAAAAATTGCAGCTGAAGTTGTCATACCAAGTATCTGTATTGATAAACAAGTTATTTTCCATAGTCTCATGACCCAGTCAATTGCAAGAAGATATACATACTTCCTCTTCATAAAGGAGGACCCTGTGCTGACTACTCGAACTTCAGACCATTGCTATCCTATCACCATTATCTAAAATATTAAAAACATGTATCCATTCCCAGTTATTTAAATACTTTACCATAAACAATCTCCTGTCCCCCCACAAAACATGGTTTGCATCCCAGACATAGCACCACTACTGCCCTTCTTCACTTTGCTGATACCCTTAATAAAAACAGAAATACCGGAAACCTAGCATTGTCCTTATTCCTAGAACTGTCCAATATATTTGACACCATCTGTCTCTCACCATAAACTATTACTGAATCTCTCCTCTTTGAGTCTATCTGCCTCCTTCCTGTCCTGGTTTAACAGCTACCTAACAGATAGATTCCAAGGAGATAAATGTCAGCAAAAATACAAATCATTTCTACCTGTTACTGTAGGTTTGCCACAAGGTTCCATACTTATACCCCTCCTATTTAACATATTTAAAAATTATCTACATACTGCTTCCAAGCACACAATTCTTGTACAATATACAGATGATTCTATACTCATCTGCACAGCCTCTAACCTACACAATCTTCAATAAATTAGTAAAGAATTTTTTTACATATATAAAATCATGGCTAGACAACTCACAAACTATACATAGCCCCCCAAAAATAAAATTATTACTTTTCACCCCAAAACATTCTCCCAAAGCAAACCTTTTGTCAGATTCACTTCATAGGTTCATAGGTTCCTAGGTAGGTACTGGGCTATTGGCCTAAGGGCCTACGTAAGCCTAGCCAGCAAGGTTCCATAGCTTATGCCACCCAAGAAAGTTATTTTCATGTACTACTGTCCAGCAGAGACACAGAAGTGATCCCCGGGGTGTATTTCCTATTTCTCATCCACTCATCAAGATTTTTCTTGAAGAGTGCTAATGAAGAACTTTGCTTGACATAGATGGGTAGCTTGTTCCAGGGTATAGGAAGTCTCTGGGACAGGAATCTATCTCCCCAGTGTGTCCTGTTTATTGTGGTGACAAGGTTTAGGTCCCTAGAGTGTGTAGCTTGGAGTGATTGGGATTTCTTTAGGTGTAGCATATCCAATAGCTCTGGGTTTGACATAGCTTTATATGTTAGGCAGAGATCACCTCAGAGTAGGCAATATGCTACAAAGTAAAGCTGGAGTTTTTTGAGGCGGTCAGTGTAGGGCATTTGTTTGAGGCCAGTAATCCTCTTTGTGAGGTACTTCTGTGGCCTTTCCAGCTGCTGCAGATATCTTGTGAGGTACATTCCAAAAGGGGCTTTGTACTCTATAATGGGTCTAATGAGTGACGAGTAGAGGGGAACAATGACCTCTTTTTTCCTGGATGAGAACCCTTTTATGATGAGGTGTGCCATGTAGAAGGACTTCCTGACTACTGTGGCGATGTGACTATCAAAGGGTCTATATTAGATCAGCGAACGCTGATTGATCGACCTTATGTAAGCGAAAGCTTACAATCTTGAACTGTCAGATCAGCGATTTTTTTCCTAGGGAAAAAAAATCGCTGATCTAAAACACATAGACACAACACAAGCACACCAAACAAACAGAAATCCACACACATACACCTAAAATCTGACACCGAACCCTACACTAAACTATGCACACACCACTAACTATCCACTTACTTTAACCCAAACCCTAACCATAAGGTCTGTCACTATCACACACTGACCTCATCCGCTCCCTAACCCTAACTCACCTAAACCCACCCTAACCCTCATGTCCACACAATCGCACACATACCTAACCTGAGCCCTAACCCTAACTCACCTAACCCACCTTAACACTCACATCCACACAATCACACACTTACCTGAATCTGACCCGTAACTTTCCACCACAGCACTGAAAATACTGAAGAACAGAAAAGGACAACCAAATTCTTTCCCTAGGAAAAAATTTGAGTTTCTGTTGCTTTGATATTTTTAACTTTCGCTAAAATAAGGTTGATCAATCAGCGTTTACTTGTTTAAGCGTTCGCTGATCTAATATAGACCCCTATCAAAGGAGAGACTACTGTCCACCTGGGTCCCAAGGTCTCTTATCACGCATTCAGTGTTAAGTAGATTGCTGCCTATGTGGTAGTTCATGGGTACAGAGTTTTTACCAAAGGGGATGACACTGCACTTTTTGGCATTGAGCTTGAGGCCATGGCTCTGACACCAGGCATCTGTCTCAGTGAGGCCCTTCTGTAGGATATCCACATCATTTGGGGACTTGACTATGGCTCCTAGTTTGTAGTCATCTGTGAACTTCATTAGCCAGAGGCCTTCTGTATTAGCCTGTACTTCAGAGAAGTAGATACCAAACAGGAGAGATCCCAGGATGGAACACTGTGGTACTCCACTTGTCACTGCTTTGAGGTCAGATTTGGAGTCTGCAGCTTTTACAGTGTGGGTTTTGTCAGTGAGCCAGTTGGCAACCCATCTTGTGACATAGGGATTTATACCTAGTTTAGTAAGTTTAGCTATAAATCCAGAATGGGGGATGGTGTCAAAAGCCTTGGCGAGGTCAAGATAGGCTGTGTGAACCACCTTACCCTCATCTACGCCTTTGGTGACTGCCTCAAAGAAGTCAATCAGGTTCAGGAGGCATGATCTGCCTTTCACAAACCGGAACTGGGTGGGATCCAGAGTTTGGAGGTTACCAATGTCTTTGTTTATGAGTTCCATGATGATACGTTCCATGGCCTTGCAGACCAGGCTTGTCAGGCTAATAGGTCGATAGTTCCCAGGATCACTGGTGGCTCCCCCTTTGTGGAGTGGGATAACTGTTGATGTGCGCCATTCAGTGGGCACAAAGCCTGATGCAAGGCTATTATTGAACATGGTGTTTAAGTGGGGAGCCAGTTTGTTCTGAAGTTTGTGTAAAATGCAGCCTGGGATGTTGTCCGGTCCCATGGATGCTGTGTTTTTTGCTTTAGAGAGTCTTTTACCTGTGTAGTTGTGATTACAGGGACTCTGCATTCTTCCTGTATAGATATGGGCCCTTTAGGGGGTGAGAGGAGGGTAAAGTTAACACTGAGACTGTCTGCCAGGATGTTGGCAATATCAGCTGGTTCTGTAATTTTCGTGCCTTTGTGCTGTAACTCAGAGCAGACCTGGGTGTTGCCATCTAGATTCTTGACATAGCTATATAATGCTTTGTGGTTGTCCTTGGATTTAGTGGCGATTTTGTTTTCGTAGCTAGATTTGGAGGATCTTATAAGGGATCTCAGCTTCTTACTGAGGCTGACCAGGGAGCTCCTCCATTCATGGGATTTTACTCTCTTTTGAAACAGTTTCTTCCTTCTGTTATACAGTTTGTTTATGACAGGGCTCCACCAGATTGGCTTCCTTTTTTTGGAGGATAGCGTCTTGGTTCTGTTTGGGATAGCACGATCCATGCACTCATGTAAGTGCTTATAGAGTGCATTTGAGTAGGATTCAGCAGTTGTAACTGTATGGTCCATCTGCATGGTTGTCATGAAGTTCACCACTTCTGTCTTAAAAAGCATGAAGTTGGCTTTGGAGACATTTTTTACTGTGGTTTCCTTAATGGGGGGTGGGGGCGGGATGTGGATATCAAGGGTGATAAGCTTATGGTCGGATCGTACCAACGAGGAGTTGACTTCAGTTGTGGAACACCAGTCACTCATGTTGGTAATGACTAGGTTTAGGATATTGTTGCCCCTGGTGGGGGTGTGGATAAGTTGATCTAGGGCACTGGAGTTTATGAATTCCAAAAAGCGTTGAGCTAAGGAGTTGGTACACGAGTAGTTTTCCCAGTTAATGGTGGGGTAGTTGAAGTCGCCCATTATTAGGGTGTTTGGTTGAACCCTAATATTTTCCAGTACATCAAGAAAAGAGGAGTGGGAATCCTGGGGAATGGTGGGGGATCTGTAGCAAGCTACAATTTGGATTGCAGTTTTGCCCAGAGTTAGTTGCACTTGGATAACCTCGGATGCATTATGCTGAGCAACTAGCCTGGAGGTGTGGATATCCTTAATGAATATGGACACACCTCCACCTTTGGTGTTTTGGTCCAGGTTACATGGCCGAAACGTGTGGTATGAGTTATAGCCTGGTAGTAACACCCTGATTGAACAGGTCCCTAACACTACGCAAGTTAAAACTGATGACAACTTGAAATTCGACCTACATTTCCAAACTGTTATTTAAAAAAAACTCCAAAAGCTCGGCCTCTTGTAAAGAACAAAATCTTACCTAACAGACAGGACTAGTAAAACCATGGCTAAAGCCTACCTCTTACATACCCTACTGTATGCCTCCCCACTCTTTACTAACTTACAAGCATCCATACAAAGCTGGAACAATGCCACAGTAAAATATCTCACTTTGCTGCAAATCGTCCCTTTAGAACTCATCACTGTTCTGCCTGTAAACAACTAAATTTGACTGAACTCCCACATCACCTTCACAATAGTCATCTATTACTAGCTGATACACTAATACACTATCCTGATAAGTATCTGGCACTAAAAGACATGCTTCAACACTACCACCATACAAAAGCTCTTCGCTCTAGAGACAAACTCCTCTCCATCACTAATGCCCAAAAATCCACAAGGAGCTTCCTTACACATACTCAAACTCTGTACCTATCCTCTGGAATGCTCTCCCACAGGCTACTTCAAAACCAATAGGCATTCATAACACTTCTAAGAATACACCTGTCAACATCCTGTCTCTGTAGCTGTACATCTCCGGAATAAATCTAACATCTCTGCTTTCTTCCTCCTGTACTACTATACCTCTGCTCTTCTCTGGTCTACTACCAACACTCACTCCATTTGCACACACCCCCACCTTCTACCTATGCTTTTCGTAACTCTTTTTCCACTCATTTTATTTATATCTCACAATTAAATCAACCTTTTGCGTTCCACCTTTTGTAAATAACTCAGTACTCTGCATTGTGACATCTATCCTGCTGCATAGTTATTTACCTATATCTATATAGAGTATAATTAGTATAAGAAGCCTTACTACTGTATAAATAGCTAATATCTAAAATTTATTTTAGTTGTATTCTTCCTAGACATTGTTGATATTATATAACTTAAAACATTTTGTTTGTACCACACGCTTTTCTTCCTGAGACTCAGCTGAAAAGAGGCCTTTGTGCCCAGATGGACTTTTGCGGTCAACAAATGTAAAATAAATAAATAAATAAATGTGGAGTGTAGACATTTTCTCTTTCTCAGCAATTGTGTAAAGTCTAAGCTAAAATATATAAATAGCAGGTGCTTTGGGGAATGCAGCCCCCGATGTGGATAGTGCATTAGTATATTAGGGCATGACATTTTTATAAATTCAATAATTTGATCTGCTGGGGTCAGACTTTTAGGCAGTCACCTAGCCATTGACGGGATGGATGAGACCAATTTTAACTTGCTCTTCCTGGGTGGATGACATTTTAAGTTATTCACCATATGTTTGTTTTGTAGCTGCACTAATCCAGTTTCTTGTATACCAGTCTCCATTATCCTACCCTGCTACAGCTGATGTATATCATCTGTATATGGCCTACCTCTGATGCATCTGTTTGTCACTGTGTTTTTATTTCACCACTTTATTTTATTCTGTGAAGGTACGGTTTCACTTCATATTGCTGAAATACAGAATTTCAGCATTTTGACAGTATAAAGCCGAAACCATTAAAACACAGACACCTCGCAACCATGAAATCACAACATTGAACACACAGCATACAGCACACAACACACAAACCATAACAGCCACACCACAAAACACTGAAATACAACACAACACCACACAGACACACACCTACACTACACATATGCAGGGGGCAAGCCCCCCTGCACCCCCCACAACCCCCTACTTATATATACCAACTCCAAGACTGCACAAACAGTAAAAAAAAAAAAAAAATCACACACAGCCAATACACACACTCATACCCCCACCTCCCTACCCTGACCCACTCGTACAAGTTACAAAAGCACTCAGCACACTCACTCACCTTAAACTGCAGACACCATCCCAGCTGAACACTTCCATATGAAAACGAAAATGCATAAGTGCGAATTCAACATAGTCCTATTCGAGATTATGCACTTTCATTATTTACAGACACCATCCCAGCTGAACACTTCCATATGATAACAAAAATGCATAAGCGTGAATTCAACATAGTCCTATTTGAGATTATGCACTTTCATTATTTACAGACACCATCCCAGCTGAACACTTCCATATGATAACAAAAATGCATAAGCGCAAATTCAACATAGTCCTATTCGAGATTATGCACTTTCATTATTTAGAGGTTTCGGCTTCATGGACACGAATTGCTGAAATTTGATATTTCAGCAATTCGCATTTATGAAGTGAAACCGAAGGTACATATCAATTTCCATGATTAATTTTCTTATTTATTTATTTATTACACTTGTTTACTGAGAAATTCCGACTGGACACAAGTCCTTTTCCAACAGAGGCCCAGGGAGAAAAGCTCCAACAAGTACATTATAAGAAAGATGTACAATAGAGGAATTTTACAATAAAAATTTTACACTAGTAGATGATCTATCAGTAATCAACATGTCATTCAGATTACACACTACAGTAGTATGAACAGAAAAAAGTAGACAATATAATGACACTTAAGGGTTAAACTGATAATAGGATAGGAAGAGAGATAGTGCTGCACTAAGTGTTTGGGAGGTGTGTTAGTCAGGGTTTGGGCAAGGGCAGAGACAGTGCATTTTTAGGTGAGACTTGAGAGTGGTTTTGAATAGGCTGCTGGAGGGCAGTTTGGTTATTGAGGCAGGGAGGTTATTCCATAGTTTGGAAATAGCATAAGAGAAAAGCGCTTCATCTGCTGAGTTTTTGGGTTTATTGGTAAGAAGTAGATTTCTGCTATTGGATCGTAGGAATCTTGAAGAAATATAGGATTGTAGTAAGTTTTGAAATGATGGGATATTATGGGGTGGTTTATTAGTTTCTGGGCAAATGAGAGTTGATTCAGGTGAAGAAGTTGTGGGAGTTCAAACCAATCTAGTTCCCTAAGTGAGTCGCAGTGGTGGCTGTGGTAGGATTTGTCTTTTGCAAACTTTGAAATTTTATTGTAGCAGGATTCTAGTCTGTTTAGGTCAGTCTGTCTAAGGTTGGTAATAGGTGAGACATAGAGTAAGGTGGAAATTAGTTGGGAGTTGGCGATAGCGGTCCTGGCTGTGTTGATTAGGTATTGTTTGTTTCTATAAAGCACCCAGAGTATTTTTATGAACTTTTTTTATGGTGAGAGATATGTGGATGTTAAATTTGAGTTTGTTGTCAATTTCTACATCTAGAAGTTTGATCTGGTTAGATAGGGAGATGATGGTTTTGTTCTTGACATGAATGTTGGTGAGGGTCGAGGACTGTATAGATTTAGAGGGTTGAAAGATAAGGACTCTGGTTTTGTTTGGATTGAGCAAAAGTTGGGCATTGGAAAGCTGGGCTTCTACAGATGTGAAAGGTTCTTGTGTGATATTTTGGAGTTCTGGTAAAGTGGGGTCAGAGCATATGAGAGTGGAGTCATCTGCATATTGTGTGAGAGTGGCTTGTTTGGTGGAGGTATAAAAGTTGTTGATGAATAGGGAGAATAGTTGTGGGCCAAGGATACTGTCTTGGTGAACCCTGAGAGAGACAGGAAGATGAGGTGAGAGCTGATCATGCCAAATCACAGATTGCTGTCGGCCTGAGAGATAGTTGTGGAACCAGTTGGTGACAGAGTCAGAAAAGGAGAGATTAGTGAGGACAGAGAGAAGGATGTTGTGAGATACCATATCAAAAGCTTTTGATAGGTCCAGAAATATAGCAGAAGAGTATAGGCCATTGTTTTTATGGTGCAGGATTATGTCAGTGAAGGAAAGCAGGGCAGTGGTGGTGTGTGAAATGGCCTGAAGCCATGCTGGGTTTTGGAGAGAAGATTGTTAGTTAATAGATAGTTTAATACCTGAGAGTTTATACATTTCTCAAGAATCTTGGAGAGTGGGGAGAGGATGGTGATTGGGCGGTAGTTGGAATGGTCGGTGGAGGAGCCCCTTTGTTTAGGGGAATGATGTGTGAGATCTTCCACAGAGTGGGCAAGTAGATTTCTGATATGGAGTAGTTAATTAATATGGAAATTGGATAGGCTAGGATGTCTGCAGCTATTTTTAGGTAATCTGCGGGTAGGTTGTCTGCAGAGAGTTTAGTGGGCTTTAGTTTTGACAGAAGTTTTTTATATGGGAGGTGATACTGTGGAGAAAGTGAAGGAGGGGGTGGGGGGCTGGGGTTGTGTGTGGGGCTGGGGGGGTGAGAAGATTTATTGTTTGGCTAGAGATAGAATGGTTTCAGTGAAGTGTGTGTTGAAAGAGTCAGCTATACTACTGGAGGAGGAGGGGACGGTAGGTGGGGCAGTGCCGAGTTTACCTGAGTGGAGTACAGATAATATTGTGGACCAGAAGTGTTTGGGATTGTGATAGGAGGAGTTTAGGGTGGACTGATAGTAAAGGGCTTCATCTGTTATTGTTAGCTTTTTTACCTTGTTATGCAATTCAAGGAAGGATTGCCTAGTAGAGGGTGTTTGGGTTTGGTGCCATTGTTCTCATGCTTTGTCCCTGACTTTTATGAGTTGCCAGGTTATTTTTTATAACTGGGGGGAGCTTTTGGTCTTGACTCTAGCATATTTTAGGGGGGCATGAGTGCTTAGGGTGTTGAGGAAGGTGGAATTGAGGAAGTGGATGGCTTCATCTAGGTTGAGATGTTTTAGCAGTGCCCAGTTACAATTTTTGAGGGACATGATGAAGGAGTGGGGATTAAAGTTTGTAGTATTGCAGATTTGTTTGTGGATGATATGACTGGGATTTTTTGCATGGTGTTTTAGGAGAAAAATGGGGGTATGGCTGCTGAGGCTGTCAGGTAGACAGCCTGCTGTGTAGGAGTGGGGATCTTTGTTGACCAGTATCCAATCAAGGATAGTGTGATTGTTCGGATTTTTATTTATATGGGTGGGTGACTGGATTAGTTGGGAAAAAACATGTAGATTTAAGTGAGTAGTCGGGTGGACATTATTACAGGATAACCAGTTAGTGTTAAAGTCACCGAGGATGATGGTTTCTTGCAGAAGGGAAAGATTGGCCCAATTTAAAAGGTTTCTAGTATAGGGATATTTTGGCCTGGGGGGAGGTAACAGCCGATAATATTTATGGTTTTGTTTAGGTTTAGTTTGAGGTTGGTGTATAAGATTTCTTCATTTCTAATCAGGAGGGTAGAATTTTTAATGGTTTGAATGTTAAGGTGGTGTTTAAACATGAGTGCTACGCCACCACCTTTTTTAGATAGTCTATCAGAGGATGTTATAGATGGGGGGAAGAATTTCCTCACATTTCACGTGGGGTTTGAGCCAGGTTTCTGTTATGAGGAGGATATCAGGGGAGTATGTTTTTATGGTGACATGCAGGTCATAGATTTTATTACATACGCTTCTTATGTTTAGGCACAGGATGAGAAGATCATTTTTTTTGTTGGCTGTGATTAGAGAGAGAGATGTGGGGTATTTTAAGGGAGGTTAGTGGTGGAGTTAGAGGAGGTGGGTCAAGGTTGGGGTGGATGTTCCCACTTTGGGTTAGTTTGGAGAGGGAGGCAAGTTTAAATTTAGTATAAATAGTTACAAGCTTGTCATATTTTAGGGATATATTGTGCTTAAAGTTGGATGGTATTTGGTATTTGAGTGGGACTGTTGGGATGTGGTTTTTGGTGGTTGGGGAAGTGTAGTTATGGACTGGGTGTTGGATGGAGGAAGTTATGAGGGTGCAGTGAAATTGGTTGGGAAGGGTTAATTATGGAGGTGTGATATGATGTTAAGTGAGTAAGATAAATGCAGGTAAGAAGAGTACGTATGCTAAGCAGAAGCATGGTTGTGCTGTGCTAGAAGTGTGGTGGAGTAAGGGAGGGTGCTAGCTGGGGGGTAGAAAGCAGGGTCAGAGTATCTCTGGTTGGTGAGAAAAGTAGTGGGAGTGGTTATGGTTAGGATAAATGTAGATGCAGTAGGGGTGGGTTGAATTTGGGGATAGGGCAGGGCACATAGTGAGTCCATGCAAAGCACGGGCAAGCGGAATGGGACCTAAACCCCAAGCAAACAGACACAAAGGTAGGTATAATAGAGCTGTATAGTACTGCTTAAGTTATGGTTTTGTAAGGTGAATTTTTAATTAAACATTTTCAATTTTTAATTTCTTATCCTGTTTTATAAGAAATGTACTGCTTCAACTCCTTTATTTAGCTACTTTTAGCTGTTTTGCATATACTGTTGTGTTGTCTTGAAATTATGTGGTTTGTAAGTGAATATGGGTATCCAGTTACATCCTTACCTACAGGGTTATCAAAATAATGACCAAATAGCATACCTGCCTAAATAAATCCAAGATAGATGTATTATATTACAATGCGTTTTAACAGAGCTCGTTAAAAAATGCAAAGATCATGATTCTTTCTGGTGTATTTCTAGGGTCCCTGGCTTTATAGATCACTACTGAGTTAAAACTCACTTACAGAAGTGTCATTAATAGCGGCAAGAGAAACCAGAGAAGTCAAAGGAAGAGACCAATCCTCTAATCTTCAATAGTGCTTTAATTTTACTCAAAAATGATTAATTCCATAGATGTCTGGTAGTAGTGAGGAAGAAATTCACCTCCTTCAGTCTCTCCATTTACAATTGTTCACAAGTGTCTGTGGTATAAGTTTTAATTTTGTAAATTTGCTAAAAAGTACTTGTGAATGAAGTTTTAGCATAATCAATCTGATAACTGTAGAAAAAATCTTGTAATTATAACAATGAGAATGATAATGACTGACACCACAGTAAAGTTAGATTATCACACAGCTGTTAGTGAAGGTGAC